>NC_056736.1:436675471-436975471 GCF_019279795.1 Protopterus annectens | reverse complement strand
CGTGCAATCAGCTCATCATAGGACAGACAAAAAAGAAATCACATACTTAGACATAATTTTAAAACATATAATAATACCACCACCCTCTTATAAATCAACTCTACACTTAAGTATTTAGCTACATATATTCCTAGAAACACACACTAGTTAAGATACTAAAATCACACATCTAGCAGGAAGGTTCAAGTAATATTATTGCACATGAACCATGTACCACATTATGGGTGAACAAGCACATAGCAGTAGCAGCTGAAGAAAGAATATTGCACCCGGGTTAGTAATACAAATTGTAATGGTTGGCTGGACTTAATAAATAGATAAAATAATATCTCACAGTGAATGGGAAGCCCCAGCATCCTGACCTGTCAGTGATCAGACCTAATGTTGGAGTTAAGAAGTCTGATCACCTTCGGATAAAAAACGTCTTTGAATCTAGTTGTCCTGCATCAAATACCAAGGTATCTTTTACCCGATGACAGGCTCATAAACAGACTGTTTGCAGGATGAGTTGAGTAATTTTGTATTTTGGTAGCTCTGTTTAGTCTCCTCAATGTATAAAGATCCTGGATTGTGGGCATACTAGTGCCAATTATCCTCTCGGCAACTCTCACCACTCTCTGCAGGGATTTTTGCAGGGATTTCTTATCTGCAACCGAACAGCTCCCATATCATGCCGAAAATTTGGATGTTTGGATGCTTTCATTTGTTGTTCTGTAGAAGGTGGAAAGTGCTGACAATGGTAGTTTCTCCTTTTTGAGTCTTCTCAAAAAGTGGAGATGTTTGTGTGCTTTTTTCACTATGTGGCAGGTGTTACCGGACCAAGAGAGATCATCAGAGGTATGAAAGTCTGAGGAATTTGGTACTGCATTGCTTACCCTTTTCAGTATCTCTCCATTGACCAGGAGCAGTGTATGGGGTGTTTGCCTCTTCCTGTAGTCTACGATCTCTTCTGTTTTACTTACGTTGAGGTCAAGGTTTTTTCTTGCACACCAGGCAATTAATGTGTTAATCTCTTCTCTGTATGCACTCTCGCCCTGTCTCCTGATAAGAAGACCCACGATTGTGAAGTCATCAACAGACTTCATGTATGATTAGTACTGAAGTTTGCAGTGCATTCACAGGTTAAGATAGTAGACGAAAGGTGGCTTAGAATGCAACCCTGAAGAAAACCTGTGTTGAGTGGTATGCTTCTATAGGTATTCTTGCTCACACATGGCGGCCTGTTAATCAAAAAGTCCAGGATCCAATTGCAGAGGTGTTTGCTGATGCACAGATGTACTAGCTTATTGACCAAACTGTGTTAAATGCTGTGCTAAAGTCGATGAATAACATTCTCACATAGCTGTCCTTGCTTCCAGATGCTGAAGAGCAAGATGCAGTGTGACCACTATTGCATCAGCCATAGATCTGATGTCCTTCAAGAATGCAACTGCAGTCATAACATATGGGTTGTCCTGCCTCAAGCAGCCCTCGGTCGGCCGAATTCCAAAGTCTGGGTCCGGCGTCGGCTGGTGTCGCCTCCTCTCCGATGTCACAACGGCTGGAGTATAAAGGCATCGGCCGACGCCATCTTCTTCAGTCTTTCTTGCCGCGCGGTGCCTGAAGCAGAAGCAGTTCGCAAGTGCCGGTCAGTCAGCTCCTGTGTTTTTCAATACCGAAATCATCTAAAAGCTAAGTACCCCGTTGGGGAACATTTATTCTTGCCTCAGCCGATGTCAGAACAAATTGAGAAAGTTAATAATTGTTTGTCTTGTGGTAAACAAATACCTCATAAGGACTTCCATTCTCTCTGCCTTCCCTGCCTGGGCCCAGACCATGACGTCTCGGCCTGTGCTGCCTGTGCCTGCTTTAATAAGTGCACTCTCAGGCGCCGGGCAGAATTCGCCGAGGACTTCTTCGGTGAGTCTTTTGCGTATATCATGCCGTCGGATCAACCGACAACCCAATCTGCTAAAAAACGCAAGGACCGGGACCGACATCCTCGGCCCGCGTCCACTACCGATGTTTCTCCTAAACCCTCTGCTAGCGCTCCGCTTCCTTTGAAAGTGGTAAATCTACCGCTCCAGGCCAATGACTCAGCGTTAACACGACCTTCAGTCTCAGAGATCTCTCCGGTGCCGGTTGTTGATTTTCCTCCGGAAACCAAAGTTCTGGATCTACCCGACACCATTCCTGTGGACAAAGTAACGACTGCACGTGGGGCTGCTAGGCCTCCTGTATCCATGTCCATCAAGGCCTTTGCACGTGCTAAGGCCGCCAGTCAGGCCAAGGCCCATCCTAAACCTGCCCAGGCCCCTTCTTCTTCTGATAAGCAGATCATGTCTCTGGCTGCAGATCTTATTTCCCTTATCAGGGGGTCTCAGCCTCATCCGGACAGGGGTTCTCAGCCACTTGCAGAGAAAAGGCCTAGAACTGAGCAGGCGGACGACCTCTCCTCGGATGAAGCCTCTGGGGATTCTGAGCATTCTGATACTCAAGATGAACCCTTCCAGGCCTGCGAGGACTCTGATGCTGAGGAATCAATTCCCTCTGCCTCCCCTCCAGAGGATTTCTCATTTGGGGAAGTTCTGCATTCCATGAGGGAACATTTTCAATGGCAGGGTCAGGAATTCTCTGACTCCAGGAAAAGGCTTCGTACTTTCCTCAAGCTTCCCCAGCACAGACCTTTGGCTATCCCTCCAGTTATGGATGTTTTGGATGATGTTTTCTCTGACTCCAGTGACAACCCTGATTCTCTTCCTCCTGATCCTGTCAAGCCGGACAGATATTATAGGGTCCCTGACACTCACAAGCACCTTTTTAAGGCCCACTCTGTGGATCTAGAAACTATTTCACAGGGCCCCAAGGGAGTGGCTTCCTCCTCTGCCAAAAACCCACTGCCAGCTGACAGAGAAGCAAGGTCCCTGGAGAGATGGGGTAAAAAAGTATATACCTCTACTACCCTAGCCATGAGGTCTCTTAACTGCCTTTTTCACATGTTTCAGTACCAAGATTTTCTCCTGGATGATTTACAGAAAAAGTTAGCCTCTCCTGAGCCTATTGATAAAAAGGCACTACAGGATCATATACATAACACTCAGCAGGTTAATAACCATTTTCTGCAGTGTGGTTATGATGCACTGGAAGCTTCATGTAGGGCAGCTATGACTGGGGCTGTGATACGTAGACATGCTTGGTTGAAGGATCAGTCTTTGCCTGACCATGTTAAAGTAAAGTTACTGGATGCACCTTTGGAAAAACAAAAGCTTTTTGGTGCTACTGCACAAGATGTATTGAAATCCATAGAGGAAAAAGCAAAGTCAGTACAGACAGTCAAGGATTTCCTTCAGGTTCAGCCACCCAGATTCAGCAGAAATTGGCCCTCAAAGAATTGGTCCTTCCCCGGCTCTGACAAGTTTCAAAGGTGAAAAAGCAGACGTGCCAGGGGTAGAGGGCAATACCGAGGTTCTTACAGGGGCCGCCACTGGCAACCTCCAAATCAAAGAAGTGGCGCAGACAATTCAGCTGCACCACAAGGACAATCACAATGACTTCACTTTCATACCGCCTACAAAGGTTCAAAGAGAAGCACCTTTGGGTGGAAAATTAGCCTTATTCTCACAAAACTGGCATATCTTAACCAAGGACAATTGGATTCTGGATTTGATAGACAAAGGTTACAGATTCCACTTCCACACATTACCAATAAGACAAGGCATGCCAAACCTGCCACATCATCAAAGGGCAGAGGCACTCACTCAAGTTTCCAAGCTATTAAGTATAAAAGCAATAGAAAGGGTTCCTCCTCAGGAGCAAGGCCAGGGATTTTATTCAAGACTGTTCCTTGTTCCAAGAAAAGAAAACAAATGGAGACCCATACTGGACTTGTCAAATCTAAACACTTTCCTCATTGTGCCAAAATTCAAAATGCTGACGTTGCAGCAACTTCTTCCCATGCTGGGCAAGGGGTCTTGGCTGGTCACTCTGGACCTCAAGGAGACATACCTGCATGTCCCAATCAGACAAAGCTGCAGAAGATACCTCAGATTTCTTGCAGGGACAGAGCATTATCAATTCTCAGCATTGCCGTTTGGCTTGTCTACTGCGCCCAGAGTGTTCACGAAATGCCTGGCATCAGTAGTGGCACACTGCAGACAGCAGGGGATTCAAATATACCCCTACTTGGACGACTGCCTCATACAAGCAGACAACAAACAAACCTTAAAAGGGAATTTAGACTATGTCATGCATCTGCTACAGGCCTTGGGATACACGGTCAACATTCATAAGTCAAAATTACTACCATCCCAACAGATTACATTCCTAGGAGCCAAACTGGACACGGAAACCCAAATGGCCTACCTCACAGAGGAAAAACAACAGCATTTACCAGAGTACTTCAAAGGCCTAGCAAAGCTTTCCCAGCTGACTGCAAGGAAAATCCTGCAGGCCCTGGGTTTCATGGCATCTTGCATCCTTCTGATACCTTTGGCAAGACTTCATATGAGAAAGCTGCAATGGTATTTAAAAAACTTATGGTCTCAACACAGCAACAGCCTAGAGGACATAATCCCACTTATTCCATGCCTGCAGAAGGAATTTCTATGGTGGGCTCAAGCCAGTCAACTAAACAAAGGCATGTCTTTCAACAGACCTCAAGCAGGCCAAATGATCACAACAGACGCCTCAGACCATGGATGGGGGCGCACATGGAGGGCAGATGCATTCAAGGTCTATGGACGCCAAAGGAAAGACATCTGCACATAAATCAAAAGGAGATGTTGGCAGTGATACATGCCATCGAGACTTTCGAAAAATCACTACAAGAAGGACATTTGCTAATAAGGACAGACAACACCACTGTCATGTGGTACATAAACAAGCAGGAGGCACTCATTCTTATCCCCTCTGCAGACTAACAATGCTTCTCTGGGAAAAATCCCTGAGCCTGAAGATACACTTACAATCCCAGTTTGTACCAGGCAAGGACAATGCACTGGCGGACAATCTGAGCAGAAATTTCATGGATCCACACGAATGGATGCTGCACCCTCACATTTTCTCTCAACTGACAAGGACATGGGGAATACCGGACGTAGATCTTTTTGCTTCCCACTTAAATCATCAACTGGAAAAGTTCTGCACAAGGACTCACCACCCTCTAGCTTGGAAAACGGATGCTCTCTCCTTCAGCTGGAATTCTCTAAAAATGTATGCATTCCCTCCCCTGCCTCTGCTGACCAAGGTGATACTGAAAATCAAAGCAGAACAACCAACAGGTATCTTGATAGCTCCAGACTGGCCAAGGCAACACTGGTACCCATTGCTACTGACCATAACTTGGACCAAACCATGGCCTCTGACCCTATGGCCCCTGCTCCTAACGCAACACAATTACAGGACTGTACATCAAGACCTGAAAACATTGCATCTGACAGCCTGGAGGCTACCATGACTTCAACACCTAACTCTCTTTCCAAATCTGTTCAAGAGATCTTGCTGGAAGCACGCAGACCTTCCACCAGAAAAACCTATTCAGCCAAGTGGAAGAGATTCAGCATCTGGAATGCCAAAAGGGGTCAGGACACAGCATTACTGAGTATACCTCAGATATTAGAATACTTGGCAGAACTATTTCATACTGGACTCTCATACTCCTCAATAAAGATTCATGCCTCAGCAATATCAGCAAAATACAACTGTGACCCTCCAGTGTTTTCGCATCCTCTGCTAAGACAGTTTCTAAGAGGGCTAAAGAATATCAAACCTCCCAGAAAACAGCCAGTACCTGCATGGGACCTCAACTACGCATTGGAAAAACTAACTCTTCCTCCATTTGAGCCAACAACAACCTCAGAAATGCAATTTCTTTCATGGAAGACGGCCTTCTTATTGGCAGTCACTTCTGCAAGGAGAGTTTCGGAGATACAGGCACTCATGGCAGTACCCCCTTCCTCATTTTTCATCAAGACAGAGTCTCTCTAAGAACCAATCCTACATTCATGCCAAAAGTTATTTCCAGGGTGTCTCTAAATCAAGCTATTCATCTACCTACATTCTTCCCCAATCCTCAAAATAGGGGGGAAAAACTACTGCATACTTTGGACATACACAGAAAACTACGCTACTACTTGGACAGAACTAAGGCCACCGGAAAGTCTGACCAGCTATTTGTAGCCTATGCTGCTGGAGTACAAGGAAAGGCAATCTCCAAACAAACAATTTCAAAATGGATTGGACATTGCATCAGATTTTGCTATTCTTTTCATGGAAAAGGTGTGCCAGCCAATATTAGGCCACACTCCACCAGAGCTATAGCCACTTCCACAGCTTTCCTAAGAGGAGTGGCAACAAAGGACATTT
Organism: Protopterus annectens; assembly: GCF_019279795.1. Taxonomy (NCBI): domain Eukaryota; kingdom Metazoa; phylum Chordata; order Ceratodontiformes; family Protopteridae; genus Protopterus; species Protopterus annectens. Next base: position 436,969,129 of record NC_056736.1, on the reverse strand, counting down.
TAGAGGCTGCTACATGGAGCTCCGTGCATACATTTACCAAGCACTACCACCTGCCCTTATACTCCAGATCCCGAACAGGCTTTGCTTCGGCAGTCCTGCAGGGGATTTTAGCTACACCATCCTTATCATAGTTCCATCCACCCCCAGCTTGGCTATGGTATTCAACCCATATGTTATGACTGCAGTTGCATTCTTGAAGGACATAGTACAGTTTTGTACCTACCATGAATGTAGATGTCCGATAGATATGCAACTGCAGTCGGATTTTCCCACCCTCCTACCCCTCTGTATCCTTCTTTTTGGGTCCCTACCCCCCTTTTTCCCTTCAGCTGGGGGTATCTCCTATGGTGCATCTGTTTATTACTGCTGTGCATGTTTGGGATTATTTTTTTATCCATTTACCAAATTTAGCCTTCCTAAGAGGGCACCTGACATCTGGGGCAAGAAACACTGAAGAAGATGGCGTCGGCCAATGCCTTTATACTCCAGCCGTTGTGACGTCGGAGAGGAGGCGACACCAGCCGACGCCAGACCCAGACTTTGGAATTCGGCCGACCGAGGGCTGCCTGAGGCAGGACAGCCCATATGTTATGACTGCAGTTGCATATCTATTGGACATCTACATTTATGGTAGGTACAAAACTGTACTTTTTCTCTGTAGGCAAACTGCAGGGTATCAAAAGTGAATGGTAGCTCCACAGAAAGGTGTTTCTTGAATAGCTTCTCAAAACATTTCATAACTATAGATGTTAGTGCAACAGGACTGAAGCCCTTCAGTTTGGAGGGTGAGGCTTTTTTGGGTAGAGGTCTGTGTGACCTTTTTACCTTTTGTTTTATAGATATATGCAGTGTCAGTGGTACACCAGGTAGCTCAATTGCCTTTGGTGCAGAAGGCTTTGGGTACTATTCCTGCACCAGGTAGTTGGATTGCTGACACTGCAGTGCAGCATAAAGGGGGTGATTCCCTCCTAAATGTGTCATCCGTAGAATGAGATGTTAAGCTGAGGGACCATCTGCCTAAGTTGATGGTAGCTCAGGTGGATGTAAAAGATCCCAGAGCAGATCCCACATCCCCTGTTGCTAAGAATAGGAGTTTGTTTAACACAATATAAAAATATTTACATATTTACTAGAACATAAATGCAGATTTTTATTTTTTAACTTTTTATAATTTTTCTTCTAATATCCTCATTATTATTCTTCCATAATTCATAGGTTCATACTAGGCTATCTGCCCGAGGGCATTTACAAGCCTAGCCCATAGTTTTGTGGCTTACGCCACCCCTTTAGTATGGGGAACTATACCCATTATTTTGCTGTGCCTCTGTTGAGCAGTGACACTGAGGTAATCCCTGGGGTATATCTGCGATCTCCCATCCATTGGTCAAGATTTCTCTTGAACAAGGCCAGCGAGGTGCTCTGCCTCACATATACCGGGATTTTATTCCACAGCATAGGGAGTCTTTGGGTGATGAATCTATCCCTCCAGCACGTCCTATTAATAGCCGTGTCGAGGTTTAAGTCTCCCGCCCTTGTGGCTCTGATGGATCTAGATTTTTGAGGTGAAGCATATTCATCAAATCTGGGTTTGACATGGCCTTGTATGTTAGGCAAAGGTCACCTCTGAGCAAGCGGTGCGACTGAATAGAGCTGGAGTTCTTTCAGTCGGGCAGCATAGGACAGATGTTTGAGACCCTTTATCCTTTTGGTGAGGAACTTTTGTGGCCTCTCCAGCTGCTGCAAGTGTCGGGTCAGATACATTCCGAATGGGGCATTGTACTCAATCATTGGTCTGATGAGTGATGAGTATAGGGAGACTATGACCTCCCTTGATCTAGATAAGAATCCCTTCATGATAAGGTGGGCAATGTAGAAGGTCTTCCTAACTACTTTAGCTACATGGGTGTCGAATGACAGACTACTATCAACCTGGGTCCCCAGGTCCCTGATAACTTCTTCTGTACTCAGTGGATTGCCACCTATTTGGTAGCTAGGGGTAACCTTGTTTTTCCCGAAGGGTATGACTATGCATTTTGGCATTTAACTTTAGGCCATGGCTCTGGCACCAGTTATCCGTTTCTGTGAGACCCTTCTGAAGGATATCTGTGTCAGATGTGTTTTCTACTATGGCGCCCAGTTTGCAGTCATCTGCAAACTTTGTCAGCCATAACCCTCCTGTGTTTGCTTGTACTTGAAAAGTAGATGCCAAACAAGAGTGGGCCCAGGACTGAGCCCTGTGGTACACCACTTGTGACAGGCTTTGAGTCTGACATGGCGCCAGCAACTCTGACCCTGTGGGTTCTGTCACTCAGCCAGTTTGCAACCCATCTTGTGATGTATGGGTTAACATTTAAGCTGATGAGTTTTTCAATGATACCCGAGTGGGGTATTGTATCAAAGGCCTTCGCCAGATCGAGGTAGGCTGTATGGACTGCCTTTCCCTCATCAATGGCTTTGGTGACTGTTTCAAAAGTCAACCAAGTTTAGAAGGCATGATCTGCCTTTGACAAAGCCAAACTGGGATGGATCCAAAGTCTGCAAATTCCCTATGTCTTTATTTATGAGGTCCATTATGATCCTCTCCATGGCTTTGCAGATAAGGCTTGTCAAGCTAATGGGCCGGTAATTTCCAGGGTCGGTGGAGGCACCGCCTTTGTGAAGTGGGACCACAGTTGCAGTGCGCCACTCCTGGGTGCGTATCCAGAGGTAAGACTATGATTAAACAGCTGTCCTAGCTGTGGGTTTAATTCCTCGTTGAGTTCGTGGAGCACACAGCCGGGGACACCATCAGGTCCCATGGATGCTCTCTTTTTTGCTTTGGTGAGTGCAGATCTCACTTGGGCGTTGGAGTTGTTTGGGGGGCTGGAATCGCTTGGTATAGATATCTCTCCTTTGGGGAGGGGAGAAGTTTGCACTGAACCTGTCAGCCAGTATGTTGGCAATGTCTGTAGGATCAGTAATCTTCACATCATTTTGAACTAGTTCTGAGCATATCTGGGAGTTTCCTCCCAGGTTTCTAACATAGCTAAAGAAGGCCTTATGATTGTCTTTTGAGTCTTTAGCTATTTTTCTCTCAAAATTTGCTTTGGATGATTTTATGAGAGCTCTTAGTTTTTACTTATAGTGATCAAGGGTGTCTTACCTTTTAAGGATTTTGCTCTATCTTGTAGTAGCTTCCTCCTTTTGTTGTAGAGTTTGTTTATGGCTGGGGTCCACCAGAGTGGACGCTTGCCTTTGGTACAAAGAGTCTTTGTTTTGCTTGGGATTGCCTTATCCATGCAGTCCTGCAGGTGCTGGTAGAAGGCATTTGTAAGTGATTCAGCTGCTTGAGTACTGTTTTCCGTCGGCTCGGGGCCTTAAAGGAGACCACACTAGTCTTTAGAAGTGTGAAGTCGGCTTTCGAGAAGTTCTTTACTGTGGTCTTTTTATTTCAGGTGGGGTGGGATGAGGACCTCCAGCGAGATTAGTTTGTGATCTGATCTCACCAGTGAGGGGTATACTTCGGTGTTGAACATTGTGCTCCCATGTTCGTGATGATGAGATCAAGTATGTTTTCTCCTCTTGTGGGGATGGTGACTAGTTGTTCCATGGCATTTGAGTTTATGAATTCCAGGAACTTTTGGGCTAGGGTGTTTGGGCTTGAGTAGTGTTCCCAGTCTATATTAGGGTAATTGAAGTCACCTAGTATGATAGTGTTTGGTGATACATTTATCCCCTCTAGTGTTTTCAGGAAGGCCATGTGAGGTTCCTGAGTTTGTGAGGGTGGCCTGTAACATGCTACAATTTGCAGAGCAGTCTTGCCTATGGTTAATTGCACCTGGATGGTCTCCGATGCATCGTGCGTTGCCACCAGTCTTGAGGTGTGGGTGTCTTTGATGAATATGGATACCCCCCTGGGGGGGATTGACATCCATTCCTTCTTCCAAGAGCCATAATCTATTTTTTTTCAATATATCTGACAAAATCCATTTATTAAACAAAATTTAATTTGGTATTTCATTACAAATAACCCATATTACCTAAAATTTATAATATCCATACATAATTGTATTCATATCTATTGTTTGTCATTAAAGGATCATTACGTGAAAAAAATACAACCCCCCCCCCCCCCACATATTTTATCTTTTTATGAATGTCTGCTGTACCCAAAGTGGCTTGCAGCAAAGTAAGTAATCATTCATAATTGTATTTTATTTTTTTTAACCTTTGATGTCCTCATGAGGGCACACATCCTGATGAGACTTTGTTCCTTCGGAAAACTGTATCTCTCCCTAATGCACTATGAGAACACGTATTGTGAGATTAAGTTGCCGTGTAGATTTTCACACTACAGCCCCATTCACTTTGAATGGAAGACCTAAAAACAATGATAATTTTGAGAGACCTCCGAAAGTATCATTGAATGATCTGCACTGAGTCTTAGAAATGCTTTTACTACTGATGTGTATTTTACATTCTGTGAAAGACATTTACAAAAGTGTCAACAAATTTCTGAGGTAAACAGATTTTTTACAAAGAGCAGTTTTGTGACTTGTATTTCCTGGGCAAGTTATTTCCTGGGCAAGTTACTCCTCCCGTCTCCCCTCCTGACTTCAATGAGCCAGTCTCACATTTCCAGCTTGGCTAGATTCAGCTAATTAGTCAGCTAAGCCAAAAAGTAAAGTGGCCGAATGTAGCCATAAAGACTTAAAAGGCAAAGGTAAAAAGTCATGGGCATTCAGAAGGCATATAGCTGAAACACTTGATGTCCGTAAGTGGTCATTTACATATATCCCATGGACGACCTCTATTATAGGAGGTTTAAGGTATCACATAGTGAAATTCTAGCTTGATTAGGTTTTTCTTGTAGATTTTACTTATCAGTCGACTATGCATAACAATAGACATCAGACAAATCACTTAGCCTGGTATGCCATTAAAAGTGTTTCCTCATATGACTGTTTACTCGTGGCTTCTGAGTAGCACTTTCATAGGAATGGATTCTAAAAAGTGGATGTATCAAGCCACAGTTTTGTAAACCCGACCCTTTCTTAGAGTGTAACAGTGAAATATTCAATTTGAAATGCGTTCTGGCACATTTTTGCATATTAACCCTGTTATAGCATGACCTGAACTATGTTGTTTCATGCAAAGCTTTACATATCAATGAAATGCTTCTCACGTTTTTTTCTTAACGGTGAAGTCCAAAACCTCTGATGAGACCCTCTAGTACTTTATGTTATTGCTTCATTTTGCTCACCCTGGTTATGTACTACTTCTAAGCATAGCACTCAACCTGCCAACACCAGAATCACAGGCAAAGGGCCTAAATCAGTCTAGAAAGTGGGCAAAATAAGAGTATGTGAATTTCTATGCATTTTCTGAAGAAAAAGTAGTATGTAATTGTAATGATGGTTATTATTTGTTGGTGATAATCTGTCACCTTTTTCGTACAGCATAGTAAATTGCAGGATGTCAGAACAAAATTACAAGCCAAAAGTCAGGAAAACGTGCCCCCCCCCCGCCCCACCAACAGGGCAGCAAGCAGGTGTCAGTCTAACTTTGCTCAATAGTTTTCCGTGAAACCATATACATAATGCACAACACACACATACATGTAGACACTGCACTGGATAACCAAGAAGCAGTAGTTAGTTGTGTGCAATTCAAAAAAAAATGGCCTCGGTTGCAGCAAGATGAAGAAAGACAAACATTTCCAAATAAGCAACTAAGAAGTGCTTAAGAAAGAGAGAACTTTAATTTAACAAATAAAAATAAAAATAAATCAGATACATTCAGTAAATCAAGCGCTATCGTCTCCAACCATTTGGAGTCTTTATCAAGACAGAGCATGCCCCAACTGCTGGTAAACTTATAATACAAAGTTAATTACTGAACCAATCAACATCCAGGGTTCATGAATAATTCATGACCAATGACTATTCCTACAATTTACATCTAATAATGTCAAATAACCACACATAAAACATTCACCATCCTAAATATTACCCAATATAATACATATAAATACATAACTAAAAATACATTATTAAAAAATCTAATAAAAACTCAACATTTCCTATATGTTGTACACCTCAAATGACCCCAATGTTGTTGTGTCTTTCGGCTTTTCCCGGTTAGGGGTCGCCACAGCGGAACTCTGGTCCGCTAATGATTGGCAGTAGATTTTTACGTGCCGAGTTGCCAGCCCTGACGCACAACCTTGAACGAAGGTACGCCCTTTCACGCATGTCTCCACACAGAAGACGCTCTAGCTGAGAATCAAATGGGACAATGTCTTGCTGTGAGGCGACAACCCTACCGCAGCACCACCACCAATGTATTATAGTATAAATGTTGTTGTCTTTCGGGCTTTTCCCGGTTAGGGGTTGCCACAGTGGAACTCTGGTCTGCTAATGATTGGCAGTAGATTTTCATGAACGTCGAGGTGCCAGCTCGACGTTCAACCTTCAACGAAGACACGCCATACATTGGTGACTTTTATACTGTATCTGTTATGTATTTATACATGTATTTATACTATAATGTATTATAGTATAAATACATGTATAAATACATAATAGATACAGTATAAAATTCACCAATGTATACATATAAGACAAAAATAATACATAAAGAAACCAATGCCCTTGCAAAACATTGTGTGGAATGGCCCGGACATGACTTTAAATTCACTGTTATTGAAGTTATTGAACTAGACCCAAGAGGTGGACCTTGGACTTTATATTTGGAGAGAAGTGAGGCCTTATGGCAGTTGAGAACGAATGCAACTCAATGGCCAGGCTTAAATGAATCTGTTGCAATTACTTGCTTTTTAAGATTAAAAGCTTTAGACAGATGATGCTTTTAAAGAAATGTTCTTGTAATTCTTAGTAGTTGAAACATATGCATTATTTTTATGTCTTATATGTATACATTGGTGAATTTTATACAGTATTTATTTTGTATTTATACATGTATTTATACTATAGTACATTGGGGTCACTTGAGGTGTACAACATATAGGAAATGTTGAGTTTTTATTAGATTTTTTAATGTATTTTTTAGTTATGTAGTTATATGTATTATAGTGGGTAATGTTTAGGATGATGAATGTTTTATGTGTGGCTGTTTGACATTATTAGATGTAAATTGTAGGAATAGTCATTGTTCATGAATTATTCATGAACCCTGGATGTTGATTGGTTCAGTAATTAACTTTGTATTATAAATTTACTATCAGTTGGGACATGCTCTGTCTTGATAAAGTCTTCAAATGGTTGGAGACGAAAGCGCTTGCTTTACTGGATGTATCTGATTTATTTTTATTTTTATTTGTTAAATTAAAGTTATCTCTTTTTTAAGCACTTCTTAGTTGCTTATTTGGAAATTTTTATCTTTCTTCATCTTGTTGTAACCGAGGCCATTTTTTTTAATTGTTTTGTTTTTGGCCTTTAAAAGTTTGTAGTTCTGTGTAAACCAAATGATGTATGGATACTGTGGCCAAAGTAATTGTAGTTAGGTCAATATGTCACTTCCCATGGCTGCTATCCTAGTATAGTGACACACCAGTTGTCATTGCCAGCTCAGCAGTCTGATGTCAGTCCACAGCTGCAAGTGGTTGTTACACTGTGGCCAACAGACATGCGCGCGCCACACACACACACACACACACGCACACACACGCACACGCACACACACACACACGCACACACGTATGCAAAACATGTACTAGTAAAGCATGGTGCTTTGTCCACTTCTGTACAAAACAATGCTGTGATGGCTGTGGAGGGCCAAAGCCATTGATAGTGTCCGCTGTGGACATTCCCCCTCACAGCTATTACAGGAAGCCCCTGCACTGATACCACTCTTCCCCCCCATCAGATGTCACCCCAGGTTTGCTCCTCAGTTCTCCATTATAACATATGTACAGTGCATGGGTGCACATATGCACACATACACACAGACAATCACACACGCAGACACACTGAATGTACTTGATAACCACAGGTCAGTGGCTAGTTCTTTACAAACCAATGATGCATGGCTTACTCTGGCCAAAGCAACTGCAGTTCGTCAGTATGTCAGTACCCGTGACTGCAAACCCATTTTACTGACACCAGTTTTCCCTCACCTGCCCAGCACTGTGATGACTGTCTGTAGTTGGAAAAGTGGGGTTCATTATACTGCGACCAGAAGATGTATGTAAATATGAGTGCACACACACCACACATGCATGCACAAACACACACGCATGCATACACAGACACACACACACACACACACAAAACCCATGCACTGAGTCTCCACTACATATTCAGCATTCTGCACCACCAACAATCCTGCACTCACCCACTTTCTTGCACACACTACTAAATACTTGCTACACCATCACAATCGGTCAGTACTCTACACATGTTATATCAACAGGGCCATAGTAAAATACATACTGTCCACATTCAATCTTCAGGCTATATAACAGTAAACTTACAACACGCAGTAGGCACCAGAATCAGAAACATTTACAACCCTGAAGTAGAATTGTAAATTCTTGCTTTTACCATTGGGTTACAGCTGTATGCTTCCTTGATTTGTAGCCTGGGCTCATTAACACACAGTACTGCATCCACTAACTTTGAGTAAACAGTGCATGGAGTACCTTTAATCTCATCCTAGTGACTCCACTCAAAATATAATTACACAGAAAACAGTAAGCAGTATGAAGAGGACAAGCCCACTTCCCTGCTACGTTACAGCAAAGTACTGTACCTTACATTAACGCTGGCCGGAGCCCACCACTTGCCCATCTTTCTCCACTGTTTATCATCACGTGACGCATTTCATCTGTTTACTATTTTTGGTGTTGCAGTAAATGAAAAAATGAGGGAAAATACCAAATTGTGCAAATGAAATATTTTTACTTGTCTGACTTCTCCAGCACAAACCAAGCAGCTTATTTCTCAACAACTAAATTCACATGTAATAAAAGATTTTCAGTATAAATATGGAAGCTTTTCTCTCACCTGTACTGTGAGATAACACAACATGCTACCAACAGTAGTAATAACACTCCCAGTACCACAGATGAATGACGTAAATAGAGCCCAACATAAAAGCAAATAATCCTTTTCTGACACATCTCCAACATCAGACTACCTTCTGAGAAGGACTTTTTATTGTGAGCTACAAAATGTAGGCATATGCAAGCGTTATGCTACTCTCCAGTCCCACACATAACATTAATGCAGTATACCATGTCATCACTGGGACTGTTTACCTCTGCCTTTCAACTGTTTTCTATGATACGTATATACAGTGTATTAGGAACACTACTATGTTCTGTGATTGCGTATAACATTTAACATGTCTTCTGACACAGTGGAGAACTCATCATACCACTGAATCAGTAATATACATAGTAAATATAACCATGCATTATGACCAAACCATACTGACCTATTAACATAATAATTCCTACATTTTTACCATTATTATTATTTAATTATACCCACCCAAAGTGAAAGCATCAGATCGCTTTTATATATTTCAGCACTATGACATGCCTTTGGTCTTGTCAGTTTATGTAACCTTGATAAAATCTTTGCTTCTGCATTAGATGCTCCAGTAAAACATGCTCTATGACACCATGGTGACCATTAAACCTCCACTGATCATTTTTTCTCCTAGCCGTTATGCAAGTGATGTGCACCAGTTTCATTGGGATCCACAACACTTTCCCCATGAGGAAGAAAGCTCTTGGATGTTGTTCCCATCATATTGACTAACCATCAGGATTCACTGAGCATGTAAAATACACCATGTGTCATAGGATGCCACTATACCTTCTCCATGTGAGCATACATTTACATCAAAACTTACTGAAGGATGCCATCCTCGGTACTTGGTTTAGTGACATGAGGCCTCTGGGTGTATGTGTCCTTTGATACTTATTCAGAAAAAGGATCATGGTACTGCACAACTGTCCAGTAAATCTGGATCATTATATACCTATTCTTCATACTCCACCTGAAACTAAAGACCATAACTGACCCCACTTTATCTATGTTAAACTCACAGCTTTATCCTTGTCATCACACAGACATCTCTTTAACAAACAACCTTATCAGCTGCAGTACAATACTACATTCACCTTGCACCATCTGTCTCCATCTACTCATATGGAGTTCCAATACCTCTATGCTGTGCCTATACCCTGATGTCAGTAGTGAGCATAGGTAAGATGTAATGCAAGTTACATTTCACTTATTCCTCTAAAGCCATTCTTCGAGCTTTTAATGCATGCATACGTGACTTTAAAAAAAGTGTGTCATGTCCTGTCCAGCTGTGTCTCTTCCACACTTTACATCAGTGCACACACTTAAAATACCACTGAACAACTTACTACGAGTGTTACACTTGAGAAGTTACATGCTGTTGCCACTATTTTCTTTGTGCCATGAATCACACTACAGTAATGTAGATGTACCACGTGATGCAACTGTTGTAATACTTTCATTCAAAATATGTCATAACACAGTTACCCCATGAAGAAATAGTCGCTGTCACTGCAATTTACCAAAGTGTGATGTGTGCCTTATGATGATTTCTTCATCTGGTGTGTCACAACTGGCAATGCTTTTCTGAATGTTTGGTATACCAAAGCTTGACACTGACAGATTTATACACTTATTGATAACATCCACAATCATGCCAAAGATATGGTCATATTTTCTATCCTCAAAAATTGTCTTTGTCACCCATTTTGTATTTTCTTAAAATACACAGTCTGATAACACAATTCACTGTCTGCAGTAAAGTTACACTTGTGGCAGTACACTATTGTTTGTTGATAATTCATATTGACATTATCTAAGATAGCAAGCACTGTGCATACTTTTATGCTGCTGTTGGGAAAGTGCTCAAATTTGGGACAGTACTTGCACAGTATAGCATGTAATACTTCCAAGCTGCCTGTGTTGCAGAACTGAGTTAGGTGTTTAGGCCATTCATTAATGTTGTGTTGGTAACATTCTTTACCAGTACAGTATGTGGCGCATCACAAAATTGCAACCACTGCTTACTTTGTCTGCTACTGGAATCTCATGTTCATGAGCATGGAATATCTCTCCTCCCTCCCAGCAGTTTGTCAATAATAAAAACTGCTTTCAAACAAGTCAGACCAAAAAGTACACAATGAGGAACCTTGTTTGCAGACAAGCCTCGAGTCAAAAAGCTTCTTAACGCTTTTATTTTGAACAAACCAAAAGAGCGTTTTCGCCACAGACCACTGCAGCTTCTTCAGACAAACAAGTTAGACAAAAAACACTCACTTTAAAAATACTACATCAGGAAATGACATATTCCTGTTTCCTGTTACCAAACAGTTGTATTTAAAAACACATAGAAAGTGCTAAAAAGTTAAAGGCATCCCACATTTAGAATCATTTTTAAAAGTAGCACACAATAAGAAATGGATTCAATTATATGAAAAAAGATCTCAACGACTTAACAATAATATGGATGACAAAGAACAGATGTCATTACTATTTACAATAAACTACTATACAAAATATGTAAGTAGATCTATCGAAAAATATACTCTAATACTCACTTAAAACATTAAAAACAAATTTGCCTTATATGAGGTGTGTATAAGGGATAAATACTACTCATATTTGCTCAGGCTTAGTTTATTAAACATTCTATTTGTGCTGTAACCATGCAGGACTAAGGAAAAAAATAAGAAGAAGGGGGGGAAGAAAAGGAGAAGTATCCTTTGCCCTGCGGAAAACACGTGCGACCTAAAGATTCAGCACGTGAGAATCCATTGTGTCTTCCTACTAAGACCACTAAGACTAGGTTATAAACCTGACTGTTAGGTTAAGTAAGCCCCGAATAGTAGACGGTCAAGTCAACTAGCTAGACCTAATGTGTTAGTGCAAGGTGCTAATAACACACAACACTGCCAAATCATCCAATATGTGTTGCCTGATATACGGGTCAGACCTAAAGTCAGAGAAAACTATATAGTAACAGTAGGTTTTACCTAAAATAACTTTTTAATTTAAGAACTGGGGCAATGTTGCAGTTAGTGTTAAGGCCAGGAAGACAGAAAGCGTCCAAGCGCAACTGCCAATCCAGCTCACAATTTTCTAGTATTAAAGATACAGGTCCCCCTCTGATTTTTAAGGGTACATGGTCTATAGCCATAAAGCTAAAACTATGTCCTGGGAACAATGCAATATGTTTGGCCAGTGCGTTGTCATCTTTACATGTCCTAATTGCATACAGTATCTTTAATACTAGAAAATTGTGAGCTGGATTGGCAGTTGCGCTTGGACGCTTTCTGTCTTCCTGGCCTTAACACTAACTGCAACATTGCCCCAGTTCTTAAATTAAAAAGTTATTTTAGGTAAAACCTACTGTTACTATATAGTTTTCTCTGACTTTAGGTCTGACCCGTATATCAGGCAACACATATTGGATGATTTGGCAGTCTTGTGTGTTATTAGCACCTTGCACTAACACATTAGGTCTAGCTAGTTGACTTGACCGTCTACTATTCGGGGCTTACTTAACCTAACAGTCAGGTTTATAACCTAGTCTTAGTGGTCTTAGTAGGAAGACACAATGGATTCTCACGTGCTGAATCTTTTAGGTCGCACGTGTTTTCCGCAGGGCAAAGGATACTTCTCCTTTCTTTCCTCTCCCCTTCTTCTTATTTTTTTCCTTAGTCCTGCATGGTTACAGCACAAATAGAATGTTTAATAAACTAAGCCTGAGCAAATATGAGTAGTATTTATCCCTTATACACACCTCATATAAGGCAAATTTGTTTTTAATGTTTTAAGTGAGTATTAGAGTATATTTTTCGATAGATCTACTTACATATTTTGTATAGTAGTTTATTGTAAATAGTAATGACATCTGTTTTTTGTCATCCATATTATTGTTAAGTCGTTGAGATCTTTTTTCATATAATTGAATCCATTTCTTATTGTTGTGTGCTACTTTTAAAAATGATTCTAAATGTGGGATGTCTTTAACTTTTTAGCACTTTGTATGTGTTTTTAAATACAACTGTTTGGTAACAGGAAACAGGAATATGTCATTTCCTGATGTAGTATTTTTAAAGTGAGTGTTTTTTGTCTAACTTGTTTCTCTGAAGAAGCTGCAGTGGTCTGTGGCGAAAACGCTCTTTTGGTTTGTTCAAAATAAAAGCGTTAAGAAGCTTTTTGACTCGGAGGCGTTTCTGTCTGCAAACAAGGTTCCTCATTGTGTACTTTTTAGTTTGTCAATAATGTTATGTATGATGGACTTCTATTTTTTTATATGGTAGCTATGTCTCTCTGTCACAGGTTCTGGAACACCACCATAAGTGGTTTGAAATACTGTGGCACCATGAAATTAGCTGCTCCATGCCCCTTATTTGGCCACTGTAATAATCTTCTTGTTAATATTTTTGGAAACAGGTCACAGATCAAATTGATGGTCAGTGTCTGGGAACTTGGTCCCCATGCCACTTTTAATTCCATGGTGCCTGTCTGTTGCTACAGCAGTTATGTTGACATCAAGTCTCATTATGCTTCTCATACAGTGTCGGAATGCTTTCTTCTATAAAGTTACTGAAGAAGCTCCATCACCAAACTGCTCCAGTGAAAAATCCAGAAGATACTCTTTCATGTCCATCAAACTGTAGCAGCTGTACTGTGATGAATATCCTGGACAGTCACATCAACCATCCCAAGGTAATCTAACTGCTTTCCCTCAAATGCCCTGTAGCAGATCCCACTGATGCAGATTCTAATTGTTCTGCACAAGTGGATATAAATAATCATAGAAAATAGTCTTACCAATTAACTCCAGGTCCACATATGTACAAAACCTTGCTATATGTGCATATGTACTTTTGCAGAATAGAACAGATGTTGCAGTCAGAAGAGACCCTACTGGCAGTTGACCCAGGACTGCAGTATAGTCAGCTAACAAAAGATTCCGCCACGTGCTTAAAGCTTGTACAGCCCTCTCATCGCTACTGCAGTGGTATAACACTATAGTGTCTTCCTGTCTCTCATATATGTATACTTGTACAAGTGCAAGTGTATACACATACATATATCAAGTGCATATTTCTATAGTTATAGATCTCATAAGTAAATTAAGCAATATACATATATGGACATGTATCGACTGAGAAAAATTCTATGTTAGGTTGACTAGGGCTGTAATGTCGAATGTATTGGAATGGTTTACCTGCATACATGTATATGCTTTGCCTGACATTATCTCCTTCCTCCCTTCTGTTCCCGTCTTTGTCCACTTCTTCACCCTGTTCTCTTTAACTAATTCTATGGTTTTTAAATACACAAATGCCAGTTTCTCTTTTTATTGTACTCACTTTGCATGCCAGAATAATAAGAACACACAATGCTTTAACTTCTGACAACTGATCTACAATTTTTCCATTGTATTCTGTGTTTTCTTTTACATATTGTGTCCACCTATGCTGAACTTGAAAACTGCCACTATAGGTAAGTGTTCTTTCATGGGTAATATAAATCCACAAAGGAATAAATGAAAGAAATTTCCTTAGTGATGCACAGAGGTCAACTCGTAGCCAGCAGTAATGTATGAAACTTTATTAACCAGAGTTAAGTGCATTCATTCCATCGGAACTTCATCAGAGCTGAAATATTAGATTAAAACGAACATTTTAAATATCCCCCCCAAGAGTCACATGATAAAACAAAAGAACCAATAGAATCACACACTTTCATAATGATTCAGTTTTAAAACTGAATTAAGAGAAGCAGTTTCATGAAGACCAGGGTAGCTAGCTGCATTTAATTTGATCTCCCATCTCAACTCACAAGCATCAAGATGTTCATCCATTATTCTACCATGAATGTCTTTCTTAATTTGCTCCTTATTACTAAAAAGCCATTGTACAAGCATGTAAATGGTACATGACACTCATACTTTTGGCTTTTTAGTGACCCTAATGGAATTAGTATTGAAAAACAATTTTCTTCATTTTGAGGGCCAGTTTTTTTAAACATGTCACTGATGTGGCCATGGGGGCTGTGTCTGCCTCTATGTTTGCCAATTATGTAATGGCTGAGTGGGAAGATCCATATGTGCTCAACAGCGACTTTAAAGGGAGTTGATGTCTCTTACCAGGTTTTTGGATGACATTTTTATTTTGTGGACAGATGCCCCTGAAAGATTAGAAGTGTTTTTAGAGAACATTACTAGTACCGCAGAATTTTTCTCCTTTTCTCACAGTTTCGATAAATATAAAATTATTTTTTTTAGATGTGGATATAAAGATATAGCCAGTGAAAGATTTGCCTGTAATATCTATTGCAAGCCACATTTACAAACTCAGATCTCCACTATTCCAGTTGGCATCTTGTATATCAGAAAAAAATCAGTGGTCAAAGACCAGCTGGTCAGATAGTCCAGAATGATATGGGAACCTAATAACTTTCTTTGTGATTGTGATGTCCTTATGGACATGTTTTTGAAGAGATGGTTTGCACCTGTCACCCCTGGGATTCAGGTTACTGGCTAAGGCTCTTGCCACCCCTATAGGGCCTTTTTTTTAGGCAAGGTTCAAAGGACAAAACTACCACCGTGACTGGTACAAGTAAGGAAAATCTGAAGGTAATGCTATTCAATGATAGAAGTCTAAACCTCAAGATGCATTCTCTTGAGGCTCTCCTAAAAATGGAGAACATTGATATCTGTGCAGTAAATGAGACCTGGTTCAAAGCTCCAGAGAGCACCCCTGCAATACCAGGCTACAACTCATACCACACTTTTCGGCCACCAAACCAGGACAGAAACACTAAAGGTGGAGGAGTGTCCATATTCACCAAGGATATTTACACCTTCAGGCTGGTTGCCCGACACAATGCACCTGACAGTCTCCAGGTGCAACTAACACTAGGTAAGACTGCAAAACAAATTGTAGTTTGCAACAGATCCCCCACCATGCCCCAAGATTCCCACTACACCTTTCTAAACATACTGGAAAATATTAAGATACAACCAAACACCCTAATACTGGGTGATTTCAACTACCCTGCCATTAACTGGGAAAACTACTCCTGTACCAACACCCTTACTCAACGGTTCTTAGAATTCATAAATTCCAATGCCCTAGAACAGCTAATTCATAGTCCCACCAGGGGTACCAGTATTCTAGACCTGGTCATTACCAACATGGGAGATCGATGCTCCACACCAGTGGTCACCCCCTCGTTGGTCAGATCAGACCATAAGCTAATCACCCTTGACATCCACATCCCACCCCCTCCCCCCTTTAAGGAAACCTCTGTAAAAAAGTCTCCAATGCCAACTTCATGCTTCTCAAGTCAGAAGTAACAAACTTCATGACACCCATGCAGATGGGAACTGGAAGTTCAACTGCTGAATCCTACATTAAAATGCTGTACGAGCACATTCACTTGTGCATGGACCAAGCCATCTCAAATAAAACCGAGACACTGTCCTCTAAAAAAAGGAAGCCAATCTGGTGGTCCCCCACCATAAACAAACTGTACAACAGAAGGAAGAAACTGTTGCAGAAAAGAGGAAGAACCCAGGATTCAAAAAACTCCCTCACTTGCCTCAGTAGAAAGCTGAGATCCCACATAAAATCTTCCAAAGCTAGTTACGAAAACAAAATTGCCAAAGATTCCAAAGACAATCACTTGGCATTCTATAGCTATGTCAGGAATCTAAATGGCAATACGCAGATTACAGCAGAATGGCACTAGATATATACTTATCCCAAGGATATTACCAATATCCTGGCAGATTGATTCAGTGCCAACTTCACCCCCCTCTCACCCCCTAAAAGGCCCATCTCAATACCGAAATAATGCCAAATTCTGCTAATCACGGCCACTCAGGTAAAAACCGCACTGTCCAAAGTGAAGAATACAGCATCCATGGGACCAGATGACATCCCGGGCTGTGTACTGCATGAATTAAAAAATGAACTGGCACCTCACCTGTGTGTCATGTTTAATCATAGCCTCACCTCAGACTTTGTGCCCACAGAGTGGTGCACAGCTACAGTCATCCCACTCCACAAGGGGAGATCCACTTTGGATCCCGGGAACTACTGTCCCATCAATCTGACCAGCCTGATCTGCAAGGCCATGGAACGTATTATCATGTAACTTATAAACAAGGACATTGGCAACTTTCAGACACTTGCCTCCACTCTGGGTTTGTGAAGGGCCGATCTTGCCTCCTGAACCTGATCAACTTCTTCGAATCAGTCTCCAGAGCCATGGACAAGGGTAACGTGGTTCACACAGCCTACTTGGACCTTGCCAAGGCTTTTGACACCATCCCCCACTCTGGAATCATAGATAAACTTACTAAGCTGAGCATTAATCCCTATGTCACTCGATGGGTTGCAAACTGGCTTACTGACCGAACACACACTGTAAAAGTAGCCGACTCCAAATCCATCTCCAGACAAGTGGTGTACTGCAGGGTTCTGTCCTAGGACCACTTTTGTTTGGCATCTACTTCTTTGAAGTACATACCAACACTAAGGGATTCTGGCTTGCAAAGTTTGCAGATGACTGCAAGCTGGGAGCCATTATTGAATCCCCAAATGATGTGGATCTACTACAGATGGGCCTTACCGAAACAGATGTCTGGTGCCAGAGCCATGGGCTCAAGCTAAATGCCAAAAAATGTCTACTTGTCCCCTTTGAGAAAACCACGTACCTGTGAACTACAACATAGGCGGCAGTACATTAAACACCAAAAGTCTGATAAGAGACCTAGGGACACAGATGAACAGTGGTCTCACCTTTGATAACCACATAGCCACAACAGTTAGAAAATCCTTCTATGTGGCACACCTCATCACTAAGGGTTTTTCATCCAGAAAAAAGGAGGTCATTGTCCCTCTGTACTCATCCCTCATTAAACCCATTATAGAATACAATGTCCCGTTTGGTATGTACTTCATAAGACATCTGCAACAACTAAAAAGGCCGCAGAAATACCTCACAAAAAGAATCACAGGCCTAAAGCAGATGCCTTATGCTGACCGTTTAAAGAAATTCCAGCTATACTCTGTCGCATATCGCTTACTCAGAGGCGATCTCTGCCTAACATACAAGGACATGTCAAACCCAGAGTTGTTGGACATGCTACACTTAAAGAAATCTCAATCCCTCTGAGCCACACGCTCCAGGGTTCTTAACCTTGTCATTACGATGAGTAGACCATGCTGGAGGGATAGGTTCCTGACCCAGAGATTCTCCATACTCTGGAATAGGCTGCCCGTACATGTCAGGCAGAGCGCCTCAGAGGAAGAGGAACCTTGACGATTGGATGGGAGATGGGAAATTCACCCCGGGGATCACATCAGTAACCCTGCTAGACAGGGGTCCAGGAAAGTAAATATTTGTGGGAAGCAATAGCCAGGGAATCATTATGGCTAGGCTTGTATAGGCCCTAGGGCCGATAGCCTAGTACCTACCTATGAAGAGAGGATACCCCCTTGAGTTTTTAAATGAAATACGACAGGAAATGATTATTAAGAGAGAAACTGGGTATTTTTCCCTATTTTGAGCACTAATGGCTAAGGTAATAGTGAGATAGATGGGAAAGGTACATGACCAGCTTGGAAGTTCCAGCAGGAAGTTGTTTATATCTACATTTACACTGGGTAGTTTTGCTATTACTAAATATATTAATAAAAATCGATGCATTTGTTATGCAAACCACAGAGTATTAAGTAAAATTGGTGAGCAACTGTTTTATGTTGATAGGAGAGGCAAGTCATTTAAAAATTATTATAAGGAGTAAGAAAGCAAGGGGGATGCATTAAAGCATTTGGAATGAAAAAATGTGGTTTTTATCCACATTGTTCCAAGGTTTGTGGCAATGCTTTTACAGTTAGCGGAGTGACTTATAAAGTCAAGGGGTATTATAATTGTTCCACAAATATGGCAAATTTAGACCAATCCCTAAAATGCCCTGCCTTCTATGTGGTTTGAACCTCCAGTAGGTTAAGGAATCGAATTTATGAACACAGCCTGGATATTAGAAATAGCAAACCTACCAATGCATTGTACAAGCATGTAATGGTGTGTGACACTCATACTTTTTGGGTTTTTAATAATAGAGCAAATTAAGAAATACATTCAGGCAAAAATAATGGATGAACATCTTCATGCTTATGAGTTGAGATGGCAGATCAAATTTAATGCAGGTAGCTCCCTGGTCTTAATGAAACTGTTTCTCTTAATTCAGTTTTAAAATTGAAGTATTATGATAGTGTGTGATTCTATTGGTTCCATTGTTTTATCATGTGACCCTTAGGAGGGATATTTAAATGTTTGTTTTAACCTAATATTTTAGTTCGGATGAAGTTCCAGTGAATTTTAGGAACGAAAGTGCTTAACTGTGGTTAGTAATGTTTTATACATTATTGCTGGCTACAAATTGTCCTCTGTGCATCACTGAGGAAGTTTCTTTCATTCTTTCAGGGGTAAGACATATAATATTAATAATAATAATAATATAAACTAAGTGTCATGAATACACTACATAATATCAAATATTGTGTACTTCCCATGACCCGTTCATGTAACCTGCAAGAGGGAATGAGCATGTGCATATCCAAAGATTGATGTAGCACAGAGGGAAAACACCCCGGTGAGGTGTTGCTTTTGGAAATCAAACAGAAATGCAGAGCCATTTGTTATAAAGTACTGTGTGAAGCAACATGAACGTGCAGGTAGACACCTTGTCCGCAATGGTATTTCATTTGACTTGTACATTATAAAAAGAGAAGATTATGCTACTTACTCTAAAGTGAAGACTAGCTAGCAATAGATAAGTAAATAAAATAAATAAATAAGACTTGAAACTTCATTAATTTGAAAGGTAACACTATATGCACATGCTGAGCGGCACAGTGGTGCAGAGGTTAGCATTGTCACCTCACAGCAAGAGGCTCTCCGATTTGATTCTCTGCTGGGGTACCTTCTGTGCGAAGTCTGCATGTCCTCCCTGTGTTTGTGTGGGTTTCCTCTCACATTCAGCAGACATGTTTCTGGAACATTTCTCCCTGAGCCTTCCCTGAAAATGGGTTCTGTCACAGTTGAACTTTCCTGGAAAACATATGTTAAATAAATAAATAAAATGTCTGATTACAGAAAGCATAATGAGAGAAAGCAGTTGAATAACAATGAACCTAAACTGTTCCTGATAGGAAGAGAGTGGCAGTGCAGGAAATGTCAGTCATGTCAACTTAAAAAGGGACTGCAGACATCAGGATTCCTAAGTATGCTTGTATTTTGAACAGTGGAAGAAGAGGAATGACAAAAATTAATGGGCTGGCAGTTATGTCCTAGCTAGCAATTAACATCCTGTGAATGTCTTAATTGTGTTATAGCTTCATAGCTAGGTACTAGGCTGTCTGCCCAAGGGCATTTATAAGCCTAGCCAGAGTGTGTCAGTTTTCGCCGCCCCATTGATTAATTAACTGAGCCTCTGTCAAAGAGCCAAGGGGTGTATTTTCTGTTACCCATCCACTCGTTAAGGTTTCTCTTGAAGAATGTTCGTGAGGGGCTCTGCCTAATGTAGTTAGGAATTCTGTTCCAAAGCATGGGGAGTCTCTGTGACAGGAATCTATCCCTCCAGCATGTTCTATTTATTGTTGTGGTGAGGTTTAGCTCACTAGAGCGAGTGGCTCGCAGTGACTTAGATTTCTTTAGGTGGAGCATGTCCATCAATTCTGAGTTGGACATGGCTTTGTAAGTCAGGCAGAGATCACCTCTGAGTAAGCGATATGCCACTGAGTACAGCTGGAGTTTTTCCAGTCAGGCTGCATAGGACATATGTTTGAGACCAGTAATCCTCTTGGTGAGGTACTTTTGTGGTCTTTCCAGCTGTTGGAAGTATCTTGTGAGGTACATCCCAAATGGGGCATTGTACTCTATGATGGGTCGGATGAGTGACGAGTAGGGGGGCACTATAACCTCTTTATTTCTAGATGTGAAACCTTTAGTAATTAGATGGGCCACACAGAAGGATTTCCTAACTACTGTGGCAATATGATTGTCAAAGGAGAGATTACTATCTACCTGGGTCCCCAGATCTCTTATCACTTCTTCTGTGTTAAGGGGGCTGCCATCTATGTGGTAATTCATGGGTGTTTTGTTTTTCCCAAACGGGATGACTATGCATTTTTTGGCATTTAGCTTGACGCCATGACTTTGACACCAGGTGTCCATCTCAGTAAGGCCCTTTTGGAGGATGTCCGTGTCAGCCAGAGCGTCAATTATGGCACTCATTTTGCAGTCATCAGCAAATTTGGTTAGCCATAGTGCTCCTGTGTTTGCCTGTACTTCTGAGAAGTATGTGCCGAACAGTAGGGGTCCCAGGACCGAGTCTTGCGGGACACCACTTGTGACTGGTTTAGAGTCGGACCTGGAGCCCGCTATTCTTACCGTGTGAGTTCTATCTGTAAGCCAGTTGGCAACCCATCTCATCACGTAGGGGTTTATGTTCAGGCTGGTGAGTTTTTCTGTAATACCTGAGTGGGGAATAGTGTCGAAAGCCTTGGCAAGGTCAAGGTAGGCTGTGTGAACCACCTTTCCCTCATTAATGGCCTTGGTGACTGTCTGAAAGAAGTCAACCAGGTTCAGTAGGCATGATCTGCCCTTAACAAAGCCAAACTGGGTCAAGTCAAGTGTTTGGAGGATGTTTTTCGTGTTTCACTGTTGCAGTCATTACATTTGGGTTATCCTGCTGGCAGGTTGCCCTCAGTCGGCCTGAATTCCAAAGTCTTGGGTCCTGCGTCGATTGTTGTCACCTCTTCCCTGATGTAAGGTCATCAGGGGTATAAAAGATGCAGCCGACGCCATTTTATTCAGTCTTTCTTGCCGCGCGGTGCCCGAAGCAGAAGCAGTTCGCAAGTGCCGGTCGGCCGACTCCTGAGATTTTCGTGTTCGAATTTCAGATCCGAAGTCTTCATTAAAAGCTAAGTACCCTGTTGAGGAAACTTTTTTCTTGCTCCAGACCGATGTCAGAAAAAGTTAATAATTGTATTTCTTGTGGGAAGCAAATACCTCATAAGGACTTTCATTCTTACTGTATTCCTTGCCTAGGCCCTGACCACGACGTTGCTAGTTGTCGGTTTTGTGCTAGATTTAACCAACGCACTATTAAGCGTCGGTACGATTTTGCATTATACTATTTTGGGCGAAGATTTAATTATACAATGCCGTCGGATAGCCATCCAACTTCCGGAGTTCACAAAAAACGAAAAGAAAAAGACAGACAACCAAGGTCCATAACCGACGACAAAGCATCTCCTAAGCAAGTTGCTGGTTCGCCAGTCCTCAGTGAGGCGTTTTCGCAGCCCCTGACGCCCCCTACTTTAGAGTTGCTGGCCACTACCGACTCCCACATGGAGTCGGCCAGGCCACTGGAAACTCAAGGTATTGGAGCCTCGGAGATTATTCCCTCAGATGGGTCCAGAGCCACTGAGCAGGCATCGGCTTCTGAGGGTGTTTTCAGACCCAAACAATTATATATTAAACCGACTTCAAAGACAAAGGCAAAAACACCTTTAAAGGCAAAGAAACAAGTTCACCAGCCACAAGGACAGGCCTCCATGCCCAAAAAACAGATGCTCAAAATGGCCGAAGACTTAATTACCTTGATCAGGGGTTCCCATCCCCTTCCTGATGAGGCCTAGGCGAGAGACAGACTATGAATCTTCAGATCAGGTTTCCATTTCTTCTGATTCCTCTTCTGATCAGGAATATTCTCTTACCCCCTATGAGGATTCTGATGATGAAGAATCAATTCCTTCAGCTTCTCCTCCTGAGGACTACTCTTTTGGGGAAACCTTGCTTACCATGAGGGAGAACTTCCACTGGGAGAGCCAAGATTTTTCAGAATCTAAAAAAAGGCTCTGAGACTTCCTTTTACTACCTCAACACAGGCCTCTAGCTATTCCACCTGTGTTAGACATTGTAGATGATGTGATGTCCTTCAAGGAT
This sequence comes from Protopterus annectens, assembly GCF_019279795.1. Classification (NCBI taxonomy): domain Eukaryota; kingdom Metazoa; phylum Chordata; order Ceratodontiformes; family Protopteridae; genus Protopterus; species Protopterus annectens. The sequence goes on along the minus strand of NC_056736.1, from coordinate 436,946,090 downwards.
GCATCTGCAGTCATCACATATGGGTTGTCCTGCCTCAGGCAGCCCTTCGGTCAGCCGGATTCCAAAGTCTGGGTCTGGCCTCGGCTGATGTCGCACTTTCCCCGACGTCAGAGCGTCTGGGGTATAAAAGCATCAGCCGACGCCATCTTCCCCAGTCTTTCTTGCCGTGTGGTGCCCGAAGCAGAAGCAGTTCGCAAGTGCCGGTCGGCCAGCTCCTGTGATTCAGCTACCGAAGACTTCGTAAAAGCTAAGTACCCCGTTGGGGACTCTTTCTTGCCTCAGCCGATGTCAGATAAAGTTAATAATTGTTTAACTTGTGGGAAACAAATACCTCATAAGGATTTCCACTCTTACTGCCTCCCCTGCCTAGGCCCAGACCACGACGTCTCGGCCTGTTCAGCCTGTGCTTCCTTCAACCGACGAACTCTTAGACGTCGGTTGGAGTTTGCAGAGGAATTCTTTGGGGCTACTTTTGCTTATAAGATGCCGTCGGAGACTCCGACTTTGCATTTAGTTAAAAAACGGAAGGACAAGGACCGACACACGCGGCCCGCGGTTTCGGCTGAAACCACGGTCAGGTCTACCGCGAGTGTCTCGGTCTTGGCTGAAACAGAGTCCTTGGTACTTCCTATTACCGAAACCGCACAACCGACTACCTCGGCCCCGGCCGAGTCGGTTACTGAATTACCTACTGAAACCGGTGACCAGGAACCTTCCGACACCATTTCTTTAGACAAGTCTACCCCTGCACGTGGGGCAGCCAGACCCCCTGCTTCCATGTCCATTAAGGCTTTTTCTAGGGCTAAAGCTGCTAAACTTACTAAAGCTTTGCCTCCCAAGGTTTCCTCTCAGAGACCTTCTACTGGCTCTCAGATTCTTAGCCTAGCAGAGGATCTTATTTCATTAATTAGAGGTTCTCAACCTCATCTGGACAGGGGCTCTCAACCTCCTCCAGACAAAAGGCCCAGGGTTGAGCCCTCTGACCCCCTCTCCTCAGATGAGTCCACTGATGGCTCTGCTCTGTCAGACCACCAGGAGGAGGCTTATTCGGCCTACGAGGATTCTGATGCTGAAGAATCTATTTCCTCGGCCTCCCCTCCTGAAGAGTTTTCCTTTGGAGAGACATTACACTCTATGAGAGAACATTTTCAATGGCAGGGTCAGGAATTCTCTGATTCTAGAAAGAGATTAAGGACCTTTTTACATTTACCTCAGCATAGGCCTTTAGCTATACCTCCTGTTTTGAATGTCATTGATGATGTGTACTCTGATGCTAGTACAGCCCCTGACTCTCTCCCTCCGGCTCCTGCCAAACCTGATAGGTACTACAGGGTCCCGGACTCACACCTACACCTGTACAAGGCCCACTCTGCTGATCCAGAAACTATTTCCCAGGGCCCAAAAGGGGTTGCTGCTGCCACTGCTAAAAATCCTCTACCCTCTGAAAGGGAATCCAGAGCATTAGAGAGATGGGGTAAGAAAGTGTATACTTCTGCAACTCTTTCCATGAGGGCATTAAATTGTTAATTTCATATGATACAGTACCAAGAGTATTTGTTAGATGAATTGCATAAGAAACTGTCCTCTCCTGAACCCCTTGATCGCAAATCCCTTCAGGATCTGGTGCATAACTCCCAGCAGGTTAGTAACCATTTCTTACAGTGTGGTTATGATGCATTGGAAGCTTCATGTAGGTCAGCTATGACAGGTGCAGTTATACGTAGGCATGCCTGGCTGAAGGAACAATCTCTGCCAGACCATGTTAAAGCTAAGCTTTTGGATGCTCCTATGGAAAAGCAAAAATTATTTGGTTCCATGACTCAAGAGGTCTTAAAGAAATTTGAAGAAAAGGCAAAATCTGTGCAAACAGTCAAAGACTTTCTGCAAGTCCAACCACCGAGATTCAGCAGAAATTGGCCTACTAAGAATTGGTCCTTTCCGGACTGACAGATAGATCTCAGAGAGGCAGGAATAGACGTGCCAGAGGTAGAGGGCAAGCTAGAGGCTCCTACAGAGGCAGTCAGTGGCAGCCTCCCAACCAGAGGTAGTGCAGGAACTACAACTGCTACACCAGGACAGACTCCATGACTTTATTTTGACTCCGCCGACCAGGGCTCAATTAGAAGCACCTTTGGGTGGAAAGCTTTCCTTATTCTCAAAAAATTGGCACAGCATTACAAGGGACACATGGACACTGCAAATAATAGACAAAGGATACAGGTTCCATTTCCACACATTGCCAAAAAGAAAAGGCGTGCCAGACCTGCCACCAAATCAGAGGGCAGAGGCTTTGAAGCAAATTACCAACTTAATGCAAATGAAAGCCATAGAAAAGGTACCTCTTTCAGAACAAGGCCAAGGATTTTACTCCAGATTATTCCTTGTTCCAAGAAAAGAAAATCAGTGGAGGCCTATTCTCGACTTGTCCGCACTGAATACTTACCTCATTGTGCCAAAATTCAAAATGCTGACTCTACAGCAACTCCTTCCCATGCTGGGCAAGGGGTCTTGGCTGGTGACTCTAGACCTCAAGGAGGCATACCTGCATGTCCCTATCCGACAAAGCTGCAGAAGACACCTCAGATTTCTTGCAGGGTCAGAGTATTATCAATTCTCAGCATTGCCCTTTGGCTTATCTACTGCACCCAGAGTATTCACGAAATGCCTGGCATCAGTAATTGCACACTGCAGACTTCAGGGGATTCAAATCTACCCATATCTGGACGACTGCCTTATACAAGCGGACAGCAAGCAAACTCTGTTAAAGGACTTGGACTATGCCATCCACCTGCTACAGGCCTTGGGATATACAGTCAACATCCACAAATCAAGACTTGTTCCATCCCAAAGAATAACTTTTCTGGGTGCGGATCTAGACACAACCACCCAAATGGCCTTTCTCACAGAAGAAAAACAAAAACAACTACCGGATTATTTCAAGAATCTGACAAGACAAACTCAGCTGAGTGCAAGGAAAATCCTGCAGGCCCTGGGTTACATGGCATCTTGCATTCTTCTGATTCCACAAGCAAGACTGCATATGAGAAAATTACAATGGTACCTAAGGAGTTTATGGACTCAGCACAGTCACAGCTTAGAAACTTTGATCCCACTCATTCCATGCCTTCAAAAGGAATTTCTGTGGTGGGCTCAAGCCTGCCAGTCGAACAGCGGGTTGCCCTTCAGCAAGCCAAGAGCCAACCAAACCATCACCACGGACGCTTCAGACCAAGGTTGGGGAGCACACATGGAGGGCAGATGTATCCAAGGGCTATGGTCACAAAAAGAGCTTCGCATGCACATAAACCAAAAGGAAATGCTGGCAGTGATACACGCAATCGAGGCCTTCAAACCTTTCCTTCATCAAGGCCACCTGCTCATAAGGACAGACAACACCACAGTTATGTGGTACATAAACAAGCAAGGAGGCACCCATTCCTACCCTCTTTGCAGACTGGCAATGAATCTATGGGAACTTTCCTTGAAACTCAATATACAGCTACAGTCCCAGTTCGTGCCAGGGAAAGACAATATACTGGCAGACAGCTTAAGCAGAACTACCATGGATGCACACGAATGGATGCTGCACCCAGACATCTTCTTACTCATAACACAATCATGGGGAAGGCCAGAAATAGATCTGTTCGCTTCCCCCCACAATCATCAACTGAAGAAATTCTGCTCAAGAACATACCACCCACAAGCATGGAAAGTGGACGCTCTCTCTTTCAGCTGGAAAGCTCTAACAGTGTATGCTTTCCCACCTCTTCCATTAATGACCAAGGTCTTACTGAAGATCAGGGCAGAGCAGCCCAGAGTGATTCTGATAGCTCCAAACTGGCCAAGACAGCACTGGTACCCACTGTTAAAGAGCTTGTCACAGACAAAACCGTGGCCTCTCCCCCTATGGCCACTTCTACTGACGCAGCACAATTTCAAGACTCTGCATTCCAACCTGAAAACCTTGCAGCTAACTGCCTGGAGAATACCATGACTCCTCCTCAGGATAACCTATCCCAGAGAGTGAAGGATATTATTATGGAAGCTCGCCGGCCTTCCACAAGGAAGGCATATTCAGCAAAATGGAAAAGATTTCACACTTGGAGCACAACAAAGGGCCTAGATGTGACACTGATGAACATGGCACATATACTGGAATATTTGGCAGAATTGTTCCACAATGGCCTGTCTTACTCTTCCATTAAGATACATGCCTCAGCAATTTCAGCAGAATACAATGTTAATCCACCTGTCTTCTCTCATCCTCTCCTAAGACAGTTTCTAAGAGGAATCAGAAACATCAATCCTCCAAGGAAACCGCCTCTACCTACCTTGGACCTTAACTTCGTGTTGGAAAAACTAACACTTCCTCCCTTTGAACCAGCAGCATCGTCAGATCTACAGTTTCTGTCTTGGAAGACTGCCTTCCTTCTGGCCATAACCTCAGCAAGAAGAGTATCTGAGTTACAAGCTTTAATGGCAGTGCAGCCATTTCTTATCTTTCATCAGGACAGAGTTTCTTTGAGGACCAATCCTACATTTATGCCAAAGGTGGTATCCAGGGTATCTTTGAACCAAGCTATTCACTTGCCTACATTCTTCCCATAACCACAAAATAAAGGGGAGAAACTTCTGCACACCCTGGACATAAACAGACAATTGCGCTACTACTTGGACAGAACTAAAAGTTACAGAAAGACTGACCAGTTGTTTGTAGCATATGCTGCTGGGGCCCAATGAAAAGCAATTTCCAAACAGACAATTTCAAAATGGATAGGAAATTGCATTCGTTTTTGTTACTCCTTTCATGGAAAAACTGTGCCAGCTAACATTAGACCTCATTCCACGAGAGCCACAGCCACCACCACAGCCTTCCTAAGAGGGGTGGCTACCAAGGACATTTTAGAAGCTGCTACATGGAGCTCCGTGCATACATTTGCCAAGCATTACAATTTACCTTTATACTCCAGATCCAGAGCAGGTTTTGCTACGGCAGTCCTGCAGGGTATCTTAACTATACCATCCTTTACTTAGTACCTCCACCCCCAGATTGGCTATGGTATTCTACCCATATGTGATGACTGCAGATGCATCCTTGAAGGACATAGTACAGTTTTGTACCTACCATAAATGTAGATGTCCGATAGGTATGCATCTGCAGTCAGGTTTACCCTCCCTCCTTCCCCTCTGTGGTATTCCTAGGGTGCTTACCCCTCTATTAGCTAGCTGGGGGAATCTATTATGGTGTATTTGTTTGTATATATATGTATATATTTTTCTGCAATGTTTGGAATTTTATTGCATTCCTCCAAATTTAGCTTTCCTAGAGGGCACCTGGCATCTGGGGCAAGAAAAACTGAGGAAGATGGCGTCGGCTAATGCTTTTATACCCCAGACGCTCTGACGTCGGGGAAAGTGCGACATCAGCCGAGGCCAGACCCAGACTTTGGAATCCAGCTGACCAAAGGGCTGCCTGAGGCAGGACAACCCGTATGTGATGACTGCAGATGCATACCTATCGGACATCTACATTTATGGTAGGTACAAAACTGTACTTTCTCGGAGTCTAGTCTGACCCCTGACTCTTTACTTCCAGCTCCTGTCAAGCCGGACAGATACTACAGGGTCCCTGACTTTAATAAATTCCTTTTCAAAAACCCTACTGCAGACCCAGAAACTATTTCTCAGGGTCCGATAGGGGTCAAGGCTTCTACTGCAAAAAACCCTACCCCCTCTGACAGGGATTCTAGGGCACTGGATAGATGGGGAAAACAGATTTACACATCTGCTACTTTGGCTATAAGGGCCTTAAATTGCCAGTTTGATATGCTCAAATATCAGCAATATATCATTATATCATGACACTGCTTAAACAGAAAATGATGGCAAATTCTGAATGTGCAGAAAACAAAGAAATGCAGGATTTATTGCATGCAGCTGAACAAGTTGGAAAGCATACTTTGCAGTGTGGGTTTGATTCTCTGGAGGTCTCATGCAGGGCCGCTGTTACAGGTTCTGTCATTAGGAGGCATGCTTGGTTAAAGGAACAAAATCTGCCTGACCATGTTACAAAATTATTAGATGCTCCTTTACAACATGATACCTTGTTTGGTGTTAAGGCAGAAGAGGTGTTAAAGAAAATGGAGGACAAAGCTAAATCTATGCAAACGGTCAAGGATTTCTTACAGGTATAGCCACCTAGATTTATCAGACACTGGCCTACAAAGAATTGGTCCTTTCTAGTCTCAGACAGACCTCAAAGGGGCAGATCCAGATGCCCTAGAGGCAGATCATAGCCACAAGGTTCCTACAGGTCTAGGCAGTGGAGTGCCTCTACCTCTAAAGGTGGAGTAGACAAATCACAACCATACAGGAAACAGTCCCAATGACTTCCCCCTGCCTGCACCAAGCACTTATCCTGGCAGCACCCTTAGGGGGAAAACTAGCACTTTTTTCTCAAAATTGGCACCTTATAACCCAGGAAAATGGGTTCTAGACATAGTGTCACAAGGCTACAAGTTTCATTTCCATACCCTGCCAAGGGAAAACGGTTGGCCAGACCTGCCAAAAAATCAATGGGCAGAGGCTCAAAAACAAGTTGCAGCTCTCATGGACATGAGGGCTATTCAACAAGTGCCACAGCAAGAGCATGGACAAGGATTTTACTCAAGACTGTTCTTGGTACCCAGAAAGGACAAAGCATGGAGACCAATACTAGACCTGTCTATTCTAAATACTTTCCTGGATATACCAAAATTCAAGATGTTGACCTTACAGCAGCTCCTGACCATGCTGGGCAGCAAGGCTTGGCTCGTGACTTTAGACCTAAAAGAGGCATACCTGCATGTCCCAATCAGACAATCATGCAGAAGATACCTCAGATTCAAGGCTGGCTCAAAGCATTACCAATTCTCTGCACTGCCCTTTGACTTATCTGCTGCGCCCAGGGTCTTCACAAAGTGCCTGGCACCAGTAATTGCTTACTGCAGACAAAGAGGAATACAAATATACCCTTACTTGGAAGACTGCCTCATACAAGCAGAGAACAAGGACATTCTACTACAGCATCTGACTTTTGTGATAAAACTTTTAACATGTCTAGGGTTCACAGTCAACAAAAAGAAATCAAAACTAGTACCCTCTCAAGAGATAATATTCCTGGCTGCAAGCTTAAATACAACTGCCCAGACGGCTTATCTCACGCCAGACAAACAAAGGCAACTGACTACCTATTTCAAGGAAATGGCAACAAAGGCCCAGTTATCTGCAAGAAAAATTCTGCAGGCTTTGGGCTTCATGGCATTGTGCATCTTACTAATTCCATATGCAAGACTGCATATGAGGAAAATTCAATGGTACCTAAAAAGTGTCTGGACCCATCATTGCCACAGTCTGGAAACAATGATTACTCTAATTCCCTGCCTGCAACAGGAATTTTGATGGTGGGCAGAGGCTTGTCACCAAAACAAAGGACAGCCATTCTCAGTACCCCCAGTCAGGCAGAGCCTAACGATGGATGCATCAGATTATGCCTGGGAGGGCACACATGGCAGGAAGAGGCATTCAGGGCACCTGGTCCACAAAGCAAAAGCATCTACATATCAATCAAAAAGAGATACTAGCTGTTCAAAATGCCCTGACAGCCTTCAAGGACCTACTTCATCCGGGATAACTGCTGATCAAGACAGACAACATCACGGTCATGTGGTACATCAACAAGCAAGGGGGCACTCATTCTTATCCCTTGTGCAGACTAGCCATGGCTTTATGGGACACAGCATTACCAAGTTCATCTGCAAGCACAATTCCTGCCAGGAAAGGAAAATACTCTGGCAGACGAGCTAAGCAGAAACCTCATGGATCCCCACGAGTGGCACCTGGATCCACAAGTCTTCAGCATGATAACAATGAAATGGGGATGCCCGGACATAGATCTATTTGCCTCCCCTCAAAACAATCAGCTAAAAAGATTCTGCACAAGGACTTATCACAGACAAGCTTGGAAAGTGGACGCCTTATCTTTCAACTGGACAAAGCTATCGGTATATGCCTTTCCTCCACTGCCTCTCCTTCCCCAAAGTACTCCTAAAGGTCAGGCAGGAAAAACCAAAAATTATTCTGATTGCTCCAGACTGGCCACGCCAGTACTGGTATCCGATGTTAAGGAACTTGTCCCAATGCCCAGCCTGGACCTTACCTCAAATACCTCATCTACTGTCCCAGCAAAACAATCAGATTCTGCACAGCCAACTCAGGACCCTAAACCTGGCAGCATGACGGATAATGTAGCCATACAAACCACATCTCAAAGTAAAGCTGTGATGGAGGTCATTTTAGAAGCCAGAAGGCCTAGTACTAGAAAATCCTATGCTGGGAAATGGAAGAGATTTTGCGCTTGGAACCAAGCTCAAGGAACTGATACAGCTGTCCCAAATATTCCTCAGATTTTGCAATATTTAACTGAGATGCTGGACAAAAGCCTATCTTTTTCATCAATTAAAATCCATGCATCTGCCATTTCGGCTCATTACATTACAGAGCTACCACTCTTTTCTCATCCTTTATTAAGGCAGTACCTCAGAGGAGCCAAAAACTTACTGCCTCCAAGGAGAACATCAACACCTGCATCGGGACCTCAATTATGTCTTGGAAAAACTCACCTTACCTCCTTTTGAGCCAGCTGCTACTGCAGACATAAAGTTCTTATCTTGGAAAACCGCTCTGCTCCTAGCAATAACTTCTGCAAGACTAGTTTCAGAGCTACAGGCTCTCATGGCTGTGGAACCCTTTATTATTTTCTATCCAGACAGGGTCTCTCTGAGAACAAACCCTACATTTATGCCTAAGGTGGTATCCAGTGTAGCCCTTAACCAAACAATTATTTGCCAACTTTTTATCCAAATCCACAGAACAAGGGGGAGAAAATTCTGCATTCTTTGGACGTACACAGACAACTTAGATTCTACTTGGACAAAACTTAAGATGTTCATCGTGTTTCACTGTTGCAGTCATTACAATTGGGTTATCCTGCTGGCAGGCTAACCGCAGTCGACCTGAATTCCAGAGTCCTGGTTTGGCATCGGTTGCTCTCGCCTCCTCCCTGACGTCAGTGCGCCAGGGGTATAAAAGATGCAGCCGACGCCATTTTCTTCAGTCTTTCTTGACACTCGGTGCCCGAAGCAAAAGCAGTTCGCAACTGCCGGTCGGCCGACTCCTGAGATTTTCAAGTTCAAATTTCAGATCCGAAGTCTTCATTAAAGCTAAGTACCCCGTTGGGGAAACTTTTTTCTTGCTTCAGACCGATGTCAGAAAAAGTTAATAATTTTATTTTTTGTGGGAAGCAAATACCTCATAAGGATTTTCATTCTTACTGTATTCCTTGCCTAGGCTCTGCCCACGACGTTGCTAGTTGTTCTTTTTGTGCTAGATTTAACCAACGCACTATTAAGCGTTGGTACGATTTTGCATTTCATTATTTTGGCAGAAGATTTAACTATATAATGCCGTCGGAACAGCCGACTACCGGAATTTATAAAAAGCACAAAGACAAGGAAAAGGACAGGCATCCAAGGTCCAGAACCGACGACGAGGCTTCGGCTAGGCCAGTTGCCGGTTCGCCGGTTCTCAGTGAGGCGCTTTCACAGCCCCTGACGCCCGCTACCTCAGAGCCACAGGCCGCTTCCGACTCCCACGTGGAGCGGACTTGGCCGCTGGAAACTCATGGTATTGGACCCTCTGAAATTATTCCCTCAGATGGGTCTGGAGCCGCTGAGCAGGCATCGGCTTCTGGGGGTGTTTTCAGGCCTACACAGTTATATGTAAAAATGACTTCAGCTTCAAAGGCAAAGACTAAGGCACCTCTAAAGACAAAGAAACAAGTACAACATTCCCCTGGACAGGCCTCCATGCCTAACAAACAGATGCTTAAAATGGCCGAAGACCTAATTACTTTGATCAGGGGTTCCCATCCCCCTCCAGATAAGAGACCTAGGCAAGAGACAGAATATGAATCTTCAGATCAGGTTTCCATTTCCTCTGATTCCTCTTCTGAACAGGGATACTCTCTTCCTCCTTATGAGGATTCGGATGCTGAAGAATCTATCCCTTCAGCCTCTCCTCCTGAGGATTATTCTTTTGGGGAGACCCTGCATACTATGAGGGAGCATTTTCATTGGGAGGGCCAAGATTACTCAGAATCTAAGAAAAGGCTCAGAGATTTTCTTTTACTACCTCAGCACAGGCCCCTTGCTATTCCTCCTGTTTTAGACATTGTAGATGTTGTATTTACAGAGTCCAGTCTCTCTCCTGACTCTTTACCACCAGCTCCTGTTAAGCCAGACAGATACTACAGGGTTCCTGATTCACATACATTTCTTTATAAAAACCCTGCTGCTGACCCAGAAAGTATATCTCATGGTCCCAAAGGGGTCAAGGTGTCCACTGCAAAATCAAGAGCCTTGGACAGATGGGGGAAAAAAGATTTACACTTCTGCTACCTTGGCTGTAAGGGCCTTAAATTGTCAGTTTCATATGCTTAAATATCAACAGTATCTTATGTCACTACTAAAATAGAAAACGTTGACAAATTCTGAATGTGCAGAAAACTAAGAAATGCAGGATTTATTGCATGCAGCTGAACAAGTGGGAAAGCATTCTTTGCAATGTGGTTTTGATTCTCTGGAGGTCTCCTGAAGGGCCGCTGTTACGGGTTCTGTCATTAGGAGGCATGCTTGGCTAAAGGAACATAATCTGTCTGATCATGTTAAAGCAAAATTATTAGATGCTCCATTACAGCATGATACCTTGTTTGTTTGGTGTTAAAGCAGAAGAGGTGTTGAAGAAAATGGAGGACAAAGCTAAATCTATGCAAACAGTCAAGGATTTCTTACAGTTACAGCCTCCCAGATTTAGCAGGAACTGGCCTGCAACAAATTGGTCCTTTCCAGTGTCAGACAGGCCACAAAGAGGCAGATACAGACGCCCCAGAGGCAGATCTCAGTCCCAGGGCTCATACAAGCCTAAACAATGGGGTGCTTCTACCTCCAAAAGCGGAGAAGATAAATCACAGTCATACAGGAAACAGTCTCAATGACTTTCCCCTACCAGCACCAAGCACTTATCTTCTGGCAGCCCATATAGGGAGAAAACTAGCACTTTTTTCACAAAATTGGTGCATGATCACCCAGGACAAATGGGTCCTGAATATAGTTTCTCAAGGCTACAGGTTCCATTTTCACACCCTTCCAAGGGCAAACGGAATGCCAGACCTGCCACACAATCATTGGGCAGAGGCTCAAAAACAAGTTTCAGCCCTCATGGACATGAGGGCCATTCAGCGAATGCCACAGCAAGAGCAGGGACTAGGATTTTACTCAAGACTCTTCTTGGTGCCCAGAAAGGACAATGCATGGAGACCAGTACTGGACCTGTCTATTCTAAACACATTTCGGGATATTCCGAAATTCAAAATGTTGACTCTGCAGCAGCTTCTGCCCATGCTGGGCAAGAAGGCATGGCTTGTGACTTTAGACCTAAAAGAGGCATACCTGCATGTCCCAATCCGACATTCATGCAGAAGATACCTCAGATTTATAGTTGGCTCAATGCACTACCAATTCTCTGCACTGCCCTTTGGCTTATCTACTGCGCCCAGGGTCTTCACAAAATGCCTGGCACCAGTAACTGCATTTTTCAGACAAAGAGGAATACAGATTTATCCTTACTTGGACTATTGAATTATTCAAGCAGAGAACAAGGACATTTTACTACAGCTTCTGGTGTTTGTAAAACAATTGCCAACATGCTTAGGGTACACAGTAAGCAAAAATAAATCAAAACTAGTACCCTCACAAGAGATAATATTCCTGGGTGCAAGCTTAAATACAACTGCCCAGATGACTTATCTCACGCCAGACAAACAAAGTCAACTGACTACTTATTTCAAAATGTTGGCAACAAAGACCCAGTTATCTGCAAGAAAAATTCTGCAGCCTTTGGGCTTCATGGCATCCTGCATTCTGCTAATTCCATATGCAAGACTGCATATGAGGAAACTACAATGGTATCTAAAAAGTGTTTGGGCTCAACATTGCCAAAGCCTGGAAACAACAATCACCCTCATTCCCTGCCTGCAACAGGAGTTTCGATGGTGGGCAAAGGCCTGTCACCCCAACAAGGGACAGCCTTTCACTTTACCCACAGCCAGGCAGGCATTAACAACAGATGCATCAGATTATGCCTGGAGGGGCCCATATGGCAGGAAGATGTATTCAGGGCACATGGTTCGCAAGCCAAATGAATCTACATATCAGTCAAAAAGAGATGCTAGCTGTTCAAAATGCCCTGACAGCCTTCAAGTATCTACTTCATCCAGGACAACTATTAATAAAGACGGACAATACTACAGTCATGTGGTACATAAACCAGCAGGGAGGCACACATTACTACCCCCTCTGCAGACTAGCCATGACTTTATGGGACACAGCATTGACTTACCAAGTACATCTGCAAGCACAATACCTGCCAGGAAGGATAAATTCTCTGGCAGACGAACTAAGCAGAAACCTAATGGATCCCCATGAGTGGAAATTGGATCCACAAGTCTTCAGCATGATAACAAGGAACTGGGGATGCCTGGACATAGACCGGTTTGCCTCACCTCACAACTGCCAACTACAGAAATTCTGCACAAGGACTTATCACAAGCTAGCATGGAAAGTGGATGCTCTATCTTTCAGCTGGAACAACTTAACAGTATATGCCTTTCCCCCACTGCCTCTCCTCCCCAGGGTACTCCTAAAGGTCAGATAAGAGAAGCCAAAAATGATACTGATTGCCCCAGACCGGCCCCGCCAGCACTGGTACCCAATCCTCAAGAGCTTGTCTCAATGCCCAGCCTGGACATTGCCTTAAACTCCTCACTTATTGACCCAACAAAACAGTCAGATCCTGCACAGCCATCTCAGGACCTTAAACCTGGCAGCATGGAGGATAATGTAACCATTCAAAACACACCTCTGTTTAAAGCAGTGCTGGATGTTATTTTGGAGGCCAGGAGGCTTAGCACCAGAAAAACTTATGCAGAAAAATGGAAGAGATTCTGTCCTTGGAACCAGACACAAGGAATTGACACGATTGCACCAAATATTCCTCAGATGTTTACAATACTTAACTGAAATGCTGGACAAAGGCCTATCCTTTTCATCAGTTAAGATTCATGCTTCTGCCATTTCAGCTCAGTACAATACAGAACCACCTCTATTTTCTCATCCATTACTAAGGCAGTACCTCAGAGGGGCCAAAAACATAAGACCTCCAAGGAGAGCACCAATACCTGCATGGGACCTAAATTATGTCTTGGAAAAACTCACACTGCCTCCTTTTGAACCAGCCTCTACAGCTGATATAAAATTCTTATCTTGGAAAACAGCTCTGCTCCTAGCAATAACCTTTGCAAGACGAGTCTTACAGGCACTCATGGCTGTGGAACCCTTTATCATTTTCTATCAGGATAGGGTTTCTCTGAGGACAAACCCGACATTTATGCCTAAGGTAGTGTCCAGTGTGGCCCTGAATCAAACAATTCATTTGCTTACCTTTTATCCAAACCCACAGAATAAGGGTGAGAGACTTCTGCATTCTTTGGACATTCACAGGCAGCTACGCTTCTACTTGGACAGAACCAAAGCTTTCAGAAAGACTGAGCAACTTCTAGTGGCATATGCTGCAGGATCACAAGGAAAGGCTATCTCAAAGCAGACTATTTCCAAATGGATAAGCCACTGCATTTGTTTCTGCTATTCACAGCATGACAAATCAGTGCCTAAGGGTATTAGGCCACATTCAACCAGAGCAGCAGCCACTTCACCAGCCTTCCTCAGAGGAGTACCAACCAAAGACATCTTAGAGGCTGCAACTTGGAGTTCAGTGCATACTTTTACAAAGCACTATCACTTACCTATCTACTCTAAATCTAGAGCAGGCTTTGCCACTGCAGTTCTGTAGGGCCTCATAGCCTCTCATAATCCTATTTAGCCCCAGACACCCAACCTTAGCTTTGGGATTCAACCCAATTGTAATGACTGCAACAGTGAAACATGATGAACATAGTACAGTTGTGTACCTACCATAAATTTAGATGTTCGAGTGTATTCACTGTTGCAGTCCAGGTTACCCACCCACCATCCCCCTTTCCTTTGCTGAGCCTTATCTGTACTTCTCTGTTCTATACAACCTATGTGGTGTATTTGCTTATAGATGAAGGTAGAATGTTACTTTACTGCATACATGTTTATTGGCATAAATTAGCCTAACCTTTTGGGGGCACCTGACATCTGGGGCAAGAAAAACTGAAGAAAATGGCATCGGCTGCATCTTTTATACCCCTGGCGCACTGACGTCAGGGAGGAGGCGACAGCAACCGATGCCGGACCAGGACTTTGGAATTCAGGCCGACTGCGGGTAGCCTGCCAGCAGGGTAACGCAATTGTAATGACTGCAACAGTGAATACACTCGAACATCTACATTTATGGTAGGTACACAACTGTACTTTTTCAGAAAGACAGTGCAATTACTAGTGGCATATGCCTCAGCATCACAAGGAAGGGCGATCTCCGAGCAGACTGTTTCAAAGTGGATAGGTCACTGCATTCATTTCTGCTACTCACAGCATGAAAAAACAGTGGCTAAGGGCATTAGGCCACATTCAACCAGAGCTGCAGCCACTTCTGCAGCCTTTCTCGGGGGAGTACCAACCAAAGACATTTTGGAGGCTGCTACTTGGAGTTCAGTGCATACCTTTACAAAGCATTACAATCTGCCTCTTTACTCAAAATCCAGGGCAGGCTTTGCCACTGCAGTTCTGCAGGGCCTCATAGACGCTCCTAATGGTGTTTAGCTCCAGCCCCCCAACCATAGCTTTGGGACTCAACCCAAATGTAATGACTGCAACAGTGAAACACGAAGAACATAGTACAGTTGTGTACACTTACCATAAACATAGATGTTCGAGTGTATTCACTGTTGCAGTCCAGGTTACCCTCCCGCCATCCCCCCTTATTTTTGCTGGAACTTATCTTTACTTCTCTAATTTATACAACCTAGGTAGTGTATTTGCTTATAGATGATGGTAAAGCTTATTTTGGTGCATGTATGTTTTATTTACATAATTTTAGCCTACCCTTTTGGGGGCACATGACATCTGGGGCAAGGAAAACTAAATAAAACGGCGTTGTCTGCATCTTTTATACCCCTGACGACCTGACGTCAGGGAAGAGGTGACAGCAACCAACGCAGGACCCAAGACTTTGGAATTCAGGCCGACTGAGGGCAACCTGCCAGCAGGATAACCCAAATGTAATGACTGCAACAGTGAATACACTCTAACGTCTACATTTATGGTAAGTGTACACAACTGTAATTTCCCAATGTCTTTGTTAATGAGTTCCATGATGATGCGCTCCATAGCCTTGCAGACCAGGCTAGTCAGGCTTATGGGGCGATAGTTACCAGGGTAATTTGTGGCCCCTTCTTTGTGAAGAGGAATAACCGTTGCTGTTCACCATTCTATGGGCACGTAGCCTGTGGAGAGGCTGAGGTTGAACAGTGTGGTTAGATGCGGGTTAGTTCGTTCTGTAGTTTGTGCAAGATGCTGCCTGGGACACCATCTGGTCCCATTGACGCTGTGTTTTTTGGCTTTTGAAAGGGCTGTATTCGCCTGTACGTCTGTGATTTTTGGGATACTACACTTTTCCGGTATTGTTGTGGGCCCTTTTAGAGGTGAGAGGGGGGTGAAGTTTGCACTGAATCTATCTGCCAGGATGTTGGCAGTATCAGTAGGCTCAGTATATTTTGTGCTATTTTGCACTAGTTCAGTGCATATCTGCGAGTTGCCACTTAGATTCTTAACATAGCTAAAGAAGGCTTTGTGGTTATCTTTTGAATCCTTGGCTATTTTTCTTTCGAAGTTAGCCTTGGATGATTTCATGAGGGACCCCAGTTTCTTACTGATACTGATCAGGGATGTCTTTCCTTCTTGGGATTTGCTTTTTTTCTGAACTAGTTTCCTCCTTCTATTGTATAGCCTGTTTATTGCAGGGGTCCACCAAACTGGTTTCCTTCTCTTAGAGGAGTGAGTCTTGGTTTTGCTAGGGATGGCACGATCCATGCATCCTTGTAGGTGCTCAAAGAGTGCATTTGTAAAGGTTTCTGCATCTTGGGCAGCGTTATCCTTTAGCGTGGGGGCTGTGAAACTTACCACCTCTGTCTTAAGTAAGGTGAAGTTTGCTTTAGAAAAGTTTTTTACTGTGGTTTCCTTAGTTGGGGGTGGTGGTGGGGTGTGGACATCCAGAGTGATTAGTTTTTGGTCTGATCTAACCAGTGACGGGTTGACCTCTGGTGTAGAACACCTGTCGCCCATGTTGGTGATGACCAGGTCCAATATGTTTTCACTTTTGGTAGGGGAGTTTACCAGCTGATCCAGGGCATTTGAGTTGATGAATTCCAGGAAGCGCTGGGCCTGGGAATTTGTACTTGAGTAGTTTTCCCAGTGAATGGTAGGGTAATTGAAATCGCCCAATATCAGGGTGTTTGGTAGGACCTTTATGCTTTTCAGTGTCTCCAGAAAGGTGGAGTGGTGGTCCTGGGTCACGGAGCGTGATCATTAGCAGGTCACAATTTGCATTGCAGATTTGCCCGATGTTAGTTGCACATGGATGATCTCAGAAGTATCATGCTGCGCCAGTAACCTGGAGGTGTAGGTATCCTTGATGAATATGGATACACCCCCTTATTTTGTGTTTCGGCCCGTGTTCTGTGGCCGATACGTGTAGTATGAGTTGTAGCCCGGTAGTGTTGGGGTGCTCTCTGGAGCCTTGAACCAGGTTTCAGTTACTGCACAGATGTCGACCTTCTCCATACTGAGGAGTGCTTCGAGCGCATGCATTTTGTGATTTAAACTCCTGGCATTGAGTAGTATAACCCTCAGTTTTTTGGTAATTGTGCTGTTTACGGAGGTGGGTTTGACATTTGAACCTTGCCTAAAAAAGGCACTGTGGGGGCAGCAAGAGCCTTGGCCAGTATTCGAAAGCCATGGGGTGACAGGTGCAAGTCATCTCTTGCGAAGCAACGCGGCTTGTCAAGCATGTCGTCCCAGGCTGACAGACACTGGATCCCCTTTGAATGACACCATTAAAGCTTAGCCAGTTATTGAAATTGATAATTTTTTCTTTATACTGAGGTATCCTTGGTGAGGGCAGGATGCTGCTCAGAGTCAGGGTCATACTAGCCTGGGCTACATGATCAGAGAGCTCTTCCATGTCTCTTTTCATGTAGTCCAGGGAGGTACGTCTCAGGTCATTCACACCAACATGAACAATGACAGAGTCATATTTGTATTTGTTCTGGAGTGACCTGAGTGCTTATGTTATGTGGCGGATTCTGGCTCCCGAGAGGTTGCTAACAGTAACCTTCTGCTTGTCCAGGGCTGTGATTGTGCAGCACACTGATTTTGTGTTTTATGTGTTGTCTGGTTTGTGATGGGAAGTGCAGGTTGTTTGGGTGTCGGCTTTGGAGGTCTCTGATGCTTTTGCAGGTTTTTATATAGAGCCTCCGAGTATGATTTTTGTATTTATGTGTATTTTTTGCCAGTGCTGTTTTAGTAGGTCTGTATGCGGCTGGAGGTGTGGTGCAAGTGTTAACCTTCTTCTTTTGACTGTCTGTTCCAGTCTTGGGTGGAGACAGCTTAGCTTTCAGTTTGGCTGTATAATTGCATCTCTCGCGTATGTTAGTGTTTTGTGGTAGAAGGACAGGGCTGTCTCTGTACATGAGGCAGTTGTAACATTGCCTCAGGATACCCAGATTCACCAGCTGGACTGGAGAGTGCACCTGAAGTTGCCTTTTGGTCATGCCTGAATAGTAGGGTAAGCTGCTTATTACTTGGTTGGTGAGGGGTGAATAAAGAGACTTGTCTTGCTGGGCAGTCGGTGTCAGGGTATATTAGTGCTTGCTATTAGGTTTGAGCAAGTGCTGGGTTGTAAGATGCTTTTTGAGTGCTTATGTTAAGGGTTAGACTAGTTTCAAGGGAAAAACTGAAGAGGAGACTTAGTGGAACCGGGAATAATTTAATCGTAGCTAACCGGCACTGCCCGGTGCACAAAACTGTGCAAACACGGTTTTTGTAGTAGGGAAATGAAAGAGATAGAAATTAGCACAAAATGGCCAATAAACTACTAACTTCTGGTCTGGAACCACTCCTCCAGGGGCATATAGGTTGCTCAAAGCCACCCTCTCTCACAGGTGAACAGAGAAACTTCCTACTGTCCAAGTAAGGTATGGACAACTCAGAAACTAGTATCACAGCCCTGAAATCAGCACTAGCCTAAAAACTGGACTATACTAGCTTAGAAAGGCGGGAAACGAGGAATTTTTTAATTTTTTTTTTAAAAGATAAGGCTAAAACAGTAAAAAAATACACTTAAAACAGCTTTAAACGACTACAAACGATCAGAAAAGGCTATCGCACTTTAGTGTGTAGCCTACAACAGTTAAACAAATTATTTAAACAAAAAACACCTTTTTAAAAGTGTAGGCAGTCAAATAAGTACAATATGTGAAAAAAACAAGCTTTTAAATCACAATAAATGCTGGAAAATCTGTGTTTAGGTGGAAAACAGTTAAGTACAGCAAGAAAGTATAGAAAACTGATACTTAATCACTCCAAAGTCTCTCTCCTAAGCTAGAAGGCTTGTATCACTTTAAGGCTTTCTAGTGCTACCAGTAGGTTAGTTACAGGAAAGATGGGAAACAAGCGCAGATGTGGTCTTTTAAACCAGAAAGTTGAAAAAGACAGACAGACTATCAAAATGGCGAATAAACTACATTTTCTTCTCTCGTGGTAGACAGGCTACCTAGTGCTTACCACTCCCACTGATAAGCTAGAAGGCTTTCCTCCCAACACAGAAAGGCATGCGGGGCTCAGAAACTTACCAACAGTCTTGGATACAGCAACACTGTATCTGGACTAGGCTGGTTACATGAATGGTGGGAAAGAAGCACAAGTGCAGCTTTTAAACCAGAACATTGAAAGAGATGGAAAAAAACTGCCCATACGGCCAATAGCTACAATTTCTGGGTCAGGAACCATTCCTCTTGTGGTAGATAGGCTACCTAATGCTTAACACTCCCACTGATAAGCTAGAAAGCTTCCCTCCAACACAGAAAGGCTTGGGGGGCTCAGCCACTTAGAGAGTCCTGGAATACAGCAAATCTTTACCTGGACTAGACTTGTTACAGGAAAGGCAGGGAACAAGTACAAACGTAGGCTTTTAAGCCAGCAAGTTGAAAGAGATGGAAAACTGCCCAAACGGCCAAATAAACTACAATTTCTGGGCCAAAACTCACTCTTC
The DNA here is from genome assembly GCF_019279795.1 of Protopterus annectens. Classification (NCBI taxonomy): domain Eukaryota; kingdom Metazoa; phylum Chordata; order Ceratodontiformes; family Protopteridae; genus Protopterus; species Protopterus annectens. Next base: position 436,926,686 of record NC_056736.1, on the reverse strand, counting down.
CCCTAGAGGATAGGCTACCTAGTGCTTACCACTCCCACTGATAAGCTAGAAGGCTTTACCCCAACACAGAAAGGCTTGGGGGCTCAGAAGCTTACTAACAATCCTGGATACAGCAACTCTGTAACCGGACTAGGCTAGTTATAGAAAAGGCGGGAAACGGGCACAATTGTGGCTTTCAAACCAGAAAGTTGAAAGAGATTGAAAAAAAACTGCTCAAACAGCCAATAGCTACAATTTCGGGGCCAGAAACCACTCCTCCTGTGGTAGATAGGTTACCTAGTGCTTACCACTCCCACTGATAAGCTAGAAGGCTTCTCTCCAATACAGAAGGGCTTGGGGGGCTCAGAAGCTTACCAACAGTCCTGGATACAACAAATCTGTACCTGGATTACACTAGTTATAGGAAAGGCGGGGACCAAACGCAAAACAGGCTTTTAACCAGAAAGTAGAAAGAGATGGAAAAACTGCCCAAATGGCCAATGAACTACAACATCAGGGCCAAAACCCACTCTTCCTGTGGTAGAAAGGCTACCTACTGCTTACCACTCCCACTGATAAGCTAGAAGGCTCCCCTCCAACACAGAAAGGCTTGGGGGGCTCAGAAGCTTATCAGTAGTCCTGGATACAGCAAGTCTGTATCTGGACTTGACTAGTTCTAGGAAAGGCAGGAAACAAGCTTATAATTTTTTTTGTTACAGAAAAGCAGCTAAAACAGCAGTAAATACAATTCAAATTGTAGTGCAGGCCTGTAGCAACACTTCGGCAAATACAGTTCAAACAAATGCAATTAAATTAACAATTGACTAAAATACAAGTGCAGAAGGCAGTAAATTAGAAGGCTACTAACAAGCAGTAATAAGTGCAGAGTAGGAGCCAGATAGCATGTAGAAGAGTAACTAAGACAGTTACAGTAAGAGCAGATGAATAATATATATATATATATATATATATATATTTTTTTTTTTTTTTTGAGGGAAGGAACAGAGCAGGATTAAGAGGCTACATGGGTTGTCTTTCCCAAATACTCTCTTTTATACAGTAGGAGTGCCTGAAATCAGAATATATTCTCACTGCACTCAGTTGAGTGAGCAAATGAGATGGGCCCAGAAGGAGTATCCAGATACAAATCTACAAGAGGGGCGGGCAGTTTCAAAGCCACCAACATTAATATCAAAACAAGAACAGGGAGGATGGGTGGGGAACTAACTGTAGAGAGACAGCAACAACTTCAGTTGAGTTAATATTAGGTGAGAAACACAAATAAATTAAATACAGTACTATATGCAAAAGAGCAGATAAGTGTACTTAAATTCACTTATATGTCCAGCTGATTTCAGGTAGATGTTAGTCGGCCAAAGCTCTGTTATTAAGCAGAGATAACTCAAAATGTACCACTTATATAAGGCAAGACAGGATGTTAGTGATGAGCTGAAACTACCCTCTACTGCTATCGATGGCTACACAGAAATTCTAAAAAGTACTCTGTAGAGAGACAGCCATAACTTCAGTTGAGTTAATATTCAGTGAAAAACACAAATAAATTAAATACAATACTATATGTAAAAGAGCAGATAAAAGTGTACTTAAATTTGCTTATACGTCCAGCTGATTTCAGGTAGATGTTAGCCAAACAAAGCTCTGATTACCTTGTCTTCTGTTTTTGGTACAAACAGCTTGCTGCCTGTCTTTTTTTTTTTTTTTTTTTGTGAATTATTTCACCCAGGCAGTACCTGCAAAAGCTCATTTGTGATTAGTGTGTTACCCCAGTAAAAATGTAAAATAAATACTTTACTAGCAAACATATGTGCACTCATTCAATGGTACTGATTATAAAGCAAGATGTAGAAGCATTCTTTATTATACATATGAAGCTAAAAGAAAGGCAATAGTGGTAAATTTATGTACCCACAAACTAATTGGTTCAGCAATATCTGTATTTATGGAGACATGATAAAACAAAATATTTAGGAGTATGGATTAAAAAGGATTCTGGTATGGCAGCTAAGGATATGTGGGAAGAGACTAAACAAAAGATAAATACAAAAATGAGAAAATGAAAGCTTTGTTATATGGATTTGGAGAGTAAGATACAAGCAGTCAAAATGTTTTTAGTCTTATATACAGGTCAGGCATATTTTTATCAACCAGAGAAGATGTGGATAGAAATTAATGAAGAGCTGAAGGACTTTATGTGGGAGGGGAAGACAGCAAGAGTCAAGTGGGATAAACTGATTCTTCCTGTAGAACAGGGCACATTGGGATTACCCAATTCGAAGGGGTATTTTCAAAGCTAGACAGTTAAGGCTCCTATACATAGCACAAGTGGAACACTATAATTCAAAATGTAAAGGGATGATGTTTAAACAGGGGGTGGAGCTCAAGAAACAAGGAGAGACTGGGATTTTGGATGCAGGCTTTTAAGGAGAATAATAATCATACGGAATATTATATCCATTAAGTACCAGAAAGTATTCTAAGATCTAAGCTAACATGGGAATGGAGAAAGGAGATTTTGCCAATAGGGATGACTGCAATTAAGGATATAGACAGTAGGCAAGAGGGGGCTAGAATGCATTGGAAAACTTTGGCAAAGGAACCAAAGTATTGGGAGCAGATTACTAGAGAGGGAAAGGTAATTGAATGGGAAGAGGTCAAGAATTTATTTGGGCTTCACTATCAAGGACTGATATCAGAGTATAGGAGTATTATATTATTCTCTAAATTCTCTAATGAATATCTGTACATTTTCCCATACTTCACTTTTTTTTAATTCAACTTTCAGACGAGTTTTTTTTTTTTTGGAAGGCCTTCACAGTTTATATGATCTTTCCATAACTGCAATATTTCCCACTCTCTAATTTCATCCTGTACTTTTATCATTTATTCTTGTTATTCCCTTTCCTATTTTAATATGCTCCCTTCCTTCACCTCAATCCGTGTTGATAATTATGCTGAAAAACCCATCACAACTATATCACTACTTACTACCCCCAAGACTTCCTATAATATAAAATGATCAGTTTCAGATCCAAGTGCCTCCTTCTGTAACTCCATTTTAACTTTTGTTCTGCACAGCTAATTTACCTAATTTTGTCACTTCCTGTATTTTCTTTACATCCTTCCCTTTCTTTTTGCATTCTTCATAAAATCACAATTGAAGACCCCTGTGATGATAATTTTCATGTTAACCCCCACAGTCTAATGTTTGATGAAACAGATCATCTTTCTTGTTTGTTATATTTGCATATAATGCTAAAATTATATAAACGTGTTCTCTCTACCTCTCATCCACAACAGTTAAGCTTCCCATCCTCACCAGTACTATTTCTAGTATTTTCACTTTTTTACACAACAGAGCCACTCCAGAACAACATTCACTTCCTGAGTTCCATATTATATTTCCTTCCCACAATTTTGTTTTGCAGTCTTTTTTCACGTGTCAGGAATTGTACATCTGTACATCCTCTAACAAAATAACATCCACATCACATTCAGCACACATTCCAGTATCCTTATTGTTCTTTTACTGTTAATATTACTGTTCACATCTACTGGACATACTCTTAAAACTGTTGCTATTCCTTCTTTTTAAGTCTAGGGGAAATATTTTTACATTTTTGTTTTTTTACTTTTACTGTTTCCCCAATTGAATATTTTGTCCTGCGTTGACATACAAATAATCCTTGTCATCAGATTAGGATTTCTCACTGGTTAGAACATCAAAAAAATCAAAAAAATGTGTGTGCATGTATTTACGTGGGACTGCTACAGAATCCTGAAAGCCCAAAATCCTGAAGACCAAAGTCTAGAAAGTTCAAAATACTGAACTCAAAATACTGAAAACACACAGGATACCAACACTTACTATATTCCTGCACAAGTACATAAAGAAACAAATTAAACACCAACCATATTACTCTTCTCAAAGTATAAGCAGGGGGGCAAGCCCCCCCACACCCCCTGCTACTTAAATATATCAATTCTGAGACCACTTAGTGTAGTGAAGTGCAATCTCGGAGTTGAGATATTTAAGTAGCAGGGGTGTGGGGGGCGCAGGGGGGCTTGCCCCCCTGCATATAGTTGAAGGGTAATATGTTTCTGTGTGTACTTGTGCTGGAATATAGTCAGTGTTGGTATCCTGTGTGTTTTCAGTATTATGAGTTTTCAGCATTTTGAACTTTCAAGATTTTAGTCCTAGGATTTTGGTCTTTCAGGATTCTGTAGTGCTCCTATATATATATATATATATATATATATATATATATATATGTATGTATAAAATGTGTGTGTGTATTAGTGTGTGTGTGATATATACACATATACACATATAAAATATATATATATATATACACACACACACACATGTGTGTGTATACCTATGTCTATAATACACACACACACACACACACACACACACACTAGTATCAGTCCCTTCTCCTGACCTGTCTTCCTGCATGCAGTCTTTCTCCTCATTTTTCCCCTCTGTATTTTTTTTCTTCTCCAGCTTCACCCCCACAATCGCTTGTTGTTTTTCCTCATGTTGTCTTCACTTTCCCCTTTGTCATTGTTTACAGGTCTACAGGTTCATCTACAGGTTCATACTAAGCTAACTGCCCTTACAAGCCATTTTAAGCTTAGCCAATTGTCCCTTGTGAGACTCAAACCCTGCACGTTGTGTTTGCAAGGCAAACACCTTAACCATTAGGCTACCCTCCCAACCCTGTTTGCTCTTGACAGTCTCTCCAAAAGTGCTCCTTTTTTAACACAACCTGCATTAAGACACACACCTTCTTGTTGTATGTCCTTTCTTCCCCCGCTGGTTATATTCTATCTCTTCGTAGTCATTAATTAAATGAGAAAAGTCCCCACAAAAGAAACTTGATTTTAGGCTGGTCAGCATATATTAATGTCTCTCTGTCCAGCAAAAAAAAAAAAAAAAAAAAACACTTAGCACGCATATCGCCATGTTTTTTTCTTTTTTTCACATTTCAGAACAGCTTCCAAACTCCACTCTTCATTCCATAAGTTTCTCTCATCTCTAACTTTATCAACAGTTTGTCACAGACCCTCCATGCATTTTTGACAGACATCTTCTGCTTCATCAGTTCTAAACTGCACTGTAACATTTTCAAGTGTTTATGTTACTGCCAGAAAACAAGTTGATTATTCCATGGATAAATGTCTTTCTTTTTGTTACACAATGACAGAAATTTCATCATCAGCCCATCAGTTTCAGATGTTAAGTCACAAAAAGTATCTGTCCCAGTATGTATAAAGGACCACATTTCTTGAGCTTTAAAACCCAGAACAGTTATCAAATTGTCCCATACGTAATGTCCGTCTATTACAGTGTAATTTTTGTTTATATTCTCACAGTTGAACTTCTTTTCTTTTTAAAAACAAGTTTTACTTAGTTTGTTGCTAATCTCCTTTTTTGCTGCTGTAGTTACTGCATTCTCTGCTGCCACAGAACCAGACACTTTCTCAGTTTGTTGCTGCTGACCTCATACTTTCTGTCACTGCTGTATAAGTTTTAATTGCTGCATTCTCTGCTGCCACATCACCTGGTTCATTTTCCACACTGCCATCTTCAGCAGTTTTGAAAAAGTTATCGGCCGTCTAACCCCATGAAACAGCAGAACTATCACCTGGATCATCCTGCTCAGTTATTTTTTAACGAAGTGTCATCTACAAGCCCTCCTGATGCCATTTCTGTTACTTGCACCACTTCAACAGACTCGCTGACTTCCTTCTCCATGGAGACAGCTAAATGCTGCTCATTTGTAACCTCCACATTACAGGAATCTTTATTTATATTCTGCAGCTGTATATTGAAAACAGATTTCTCCACATTTTAATTTACACCTCCAAAGTCTCCATAGCTTTCTCACCTGTTCCGTACTGCAGCTTCCCTCTTGCTGCTGTAGGAGCCCTTTAGTGCCATCTAGCAGCTCCATAGGGGAAGTTCATCTGCACTGATCAAATTTCCACAATCGACATAAATACCACTATGGGTCTCCCCTGAAAAGAGGCTACAAGCCTAGTGGGACAAATGCAGTCAACAAAGGATAAATAAAATAAATACACATGCCTGCATGCACACACGTATACACATACATACATACATATATACAGAGATATGTAAAGTAGTATTGTGATGTTGAGGCGGTAGGGCATTCCTGCTACAAAAATAAACTTTTGGACGAGGAAAACATAGTTGTTTGCCTGTCGAGAGTTTAGAGTCTCCAGGGGGAGATGCAGTTGCCTGTCAAAACAGAAGGAATTTGGAGACTCCAGGGGGAAATTTATCGGACACTCTCTCTGTCTCTCTTTTCTGAGAGGCCATCAGGCTGGAGTGAGAACAGATCAGGGGACCTCAATTGAGGAACTAGGGTAGAAACGTCAGGAGACCTCACCAACAGAAGAACAAAAAAAAAAAAAAAAAGACAGTTGTAGGCATGGAAATGAACCAGGATTGGGGGCCGTATGGAGCAAACTGATATGGCCCCTGATTGAGCGGATGCCAGCATTACATCAGAGAAAGAGAAAAGAACAGCGCGGAAGAATGTTGTAACCAAAGACTGGAAGCACAAAGACTAAACTGGAAGGACTGTGACTTGTCCTGCTCTTTGCTGTTAATAAAGATGCAGTATGTGGAGGAAGGATTCTGTGTCACTAGACGTTTGTTTGGTATGTAAGAACTGAAGTCTCTGTTAAGTAAGTAAACTTAATTTTAACCTGGATGGTGTTGGTGTTTTCATTCTAAAGATAATGAGATGGAATGTAGCAGTGGTGGAAATGTATGCTATTCAATCTAGTTTTCTTGAGAGGCTAATCAAGAAGAGCTATGCTAAAATGTGAAAATGTGAGTATTTTGACTAAAGGTGTATTGTGTGTTGTGCATGTGTATATATACAGCATGTGTGTATAAAGAGGAAGACCACACTTTAGGACTGTTCAGCATATAACAATTTCTCAGGCAGCCAAATGCCCTTTTTCTACTTTCCTTAATAAACTGCATTGCCTAGAATCTCCATATTGTTGTTGATGTGCTCAGCTTCAGTTAATGAAAATGGCCCCAGGATGCCTTTTTGTGGTAAAAGGGAAGTTTTGAGAAGTCTATCAGTTTGTCCTAACTTCAGACATCCCTTTCTGTTGTCTTCTTTCCTTTTTTTTCCTGAGATTTTTACTTCACATTTAATTCTCTGTAATGTAACTAGTCAGTTCTTTTAATTTAGCATTAGAGACTTTCATTCGAAAATCAATAAATAACTAAATACATACATACATACATACATACATACATAAGTAAGTCTCCCAATTTTATCTTTAAAGGAGTTTTCCCTTATACTGTTGTCCTTATCCATGTGTTTAGGCTTTGGCATATCTCCTTTCTGCAGTAGTATTCATTTCACAGGTACTTGTGCTACAGGAAATTCTTTCCCAGTATAGGCACACCACTTTAGTGTGCCGCTTTAGAGAGCAAGACAGCATATACGAGTGTTGCATTTGTAAGAGAATTCATAAATCTATGGTAAACATAGAAAGGTGCACTTTATTACTTGTTGGAGCAAACTCTTTCAACTAAAGAAACTAAACAAGATATCTGCCTCTTCTTCCATTTCCATCAAACAGCATTTTTCTGTAAAGGCAAGACGAATAAGCATCTAAAACCTAAATGTTAAAGCCAGGCTCTCTTGTTCTACAAAATAAACTAGAAGACCCAGTAGAAAAAATATATATAATCCTAATGTTGTGGATACTTTATCTGAGGAAGTGCAAGTGACACCTTTCGCTCAGAGTAAAAGTTAAACTAGTATGTCTGATTCCAGGTCAGATAAGGATACAACCCATGTGTAGAAATCCTCAAGACCAGCTACACCTGGAGTAGTCCTTTTTGTGTGTTACCGAATATACATTGAGAGATTGTCTAAAGTCATGCTGAGTGTTCAAGCAAGGCACTGTTATGCCTAGTCTCCAGCTTTTTGAGACAGGAGAATCTATGAGAAGTTTTTTTTTCTCTGGACCTTTGAAACGTAAAGTTTCTTATGCCTGTCATAAGGATGCCACCCATCTGTGGCACCCTCTGTGTCCGCCCTCGACGTGAGAGCCAGTTTAAGTGCTGACATCAGTGGTGTTGATGTCAGTGTGGTATGAATCAGTATAGCAATAACCCACGCCTGGGTGTGGGTAATGCTGGATTTACCCACGGTTGGCGTGGTTTGGTCCCGAGGGACCAAACAAAGCCAACCGTGGGTAAATACAGCATTACCCACACCCAGAAGTGGGTTATTGCTATTATACCATGACATTATTTAAGAAAAGAAACTATTACTTTTCTTAAGTAATGGCATAGTATAATGCCTGTTTACTGCCCTTCCGCAGATGTCTGGCATCCGCGGCAGTTCTGATGTACTGCGCGCCTGCGCAGTACATCAGAGTTGAGCAAAAGCAACGGAGAAAGCAAGATCTCCGTTGCTTTTTTTACTGTTTTCGCTATGTTAAATTGGTTTAACATAGCGAGACAGTTTTAAAATAAGCAACGGTCCGTTGCTTATTTTAAAACTGTCTCGCTATGTTAAACCCATTTAACATAGCGAAACAGTAAAAAAAAAGCAACGGAGATCTTGCTTTCTCCGTTGCTTTTTTTTAAAAACCTGTCTCGCTATGGTAAATGGGTTTAGCATAGCAAGACAGCTTTAAAATAAGCAACGGAGATCTCCGTTGCTTATTTTAAAGCTGTCTCGCTATGTTAAACCCACTTAACATAGCGAGACAGTGTTTTAAAAGTAGAGTTATACTAATGGAAAAAAGTCCGGGCGACCGGACCTTTTTCCATTAGTATAACTCGATGTACAATGTGCACGCTAGCCAATCAGCGTGCACGTTTTGGGGGGGTCATGGTTATAATAATGATGTTTCTAGCCTTTGACGTTTGACTTCTGCTTGTTGATACAATTGCTACTAGTGCAGACAGTGCTCTCAGCAGCTATGCTTTTGACACAAGTTGCTGTTGTGTCTGTTTCTTTGGTGCATTGTCTAGCCTGACCTGCTCAACTGGAAGGATATTAGTAATGATTTTAGTGCTGGATCAGGTTTCAAAGTCAGTGTTGAGCTCTCAAGCTGTTTTTTTTTTTTTAAGTGATTCTCATCCAACACAAAACCAGCTTTAGATACTGACATTATATTTAAGGTTAGGCCAGTCTTTTCCTGAGCCCAGAGCCCTTCCGCATATTATTCAGCTGGTCAGTAGAGGTTAGTACTTCTGCAGGCCCCACGGTGATGTCTGCTGCTAAGAGTGCCTCTTCTAACTTCTTGGAATCCCATCCACAGCAAAGTATACAGAGAAGAGAAATACAAGAGTAAGTATCAAACATTTTCTTTGGAGCCTTTCACAGATAAGGATGCTGACTTCTTTGCATCCCTTCAGTGAATGCAAATTTGGGGAATACTTACATCTGTTAAATCAGAGTAAGGTGTAGCCAGTAGACCTAGTATCCTTCATACAGAAAATGCTGCAAGGTCTTTAGGCGTACCCAGTAATCCTTCCCAGTGGTCCCTGTATTGACTGGCATCCTAAGGAAGTATGGCATGGGAGTATTATGATATGGTGATCCTCCTATTAAAAAAAAGAGAGAGCGATGTTTCTGGTTAGAGGCACCCAAGCCTGACACTCTAATTCCACAGTTACCCTTAAGAAGGCGTTAACCACCTAAAGCCCAGATTGCTTCCAAACACCGGGAGAAGAGATTAGTGGGCAGGATATGGAAGTGGGTGTATGTAACTTTTTATTTTCCTTATGGGTGCTAAACTGCCAGTCACATGTAGTGGAATTTAGATGAGATTTTGCTGATAAAATGTAGCATACCATGGAACAGTTGGTAAGTGGGTCAGTTATAGATAAGCTCGTTTCCCATGGACAGCGTTTTAACCCGCATTTTGAATTATATCCTAAAAAGTTTAGCAAAACTGGGAGGCTGGCAGTGTGTTGGCATATGTGGCTTCATTTAACAAATCTGTTGGGAGTCCACTAGTTAACCTTTATAGATACTACCTTCAAGAGCCCTCACATATTTGGGCCAGATGTCAGTGCCTGTCGTGAGCATCATGTTCCAGCTGCGTAAGTGCTTCATTTTTAGAATGCCAAGGAGACAGCAGCAGATAAAGTTTAATTGCAACAGCTAGTAGAAAAAATTGCAGTGGTCTGGAAAGCTACTAAGGATCAAGGGTAACCTCCTTAAATATCTTTGGTCCAGTGGCAATAATTGTTGGTAATCTTCTTGAATCCATAACCCACCTTTAAGTGAACAGCAGCAGACCTTTGAATTTCCTGGGCTGTTCCTTTCTGAAGACATGGGCCATTTATTAACTCCACCTGAAGGCATAGCAGTCTATCACTATAGCTAGACTGAACAGGACCCTTATGTCTAGGACTTATATTTACCTCTAGAGGTTAGAATATTTTTGTATTAATGCAAACAACCATGCTGCCTTTTTTTCTTGCCTAGCATCCTACCTCCATCAAAGACTACTTGTACGAGGTAGGCCCTCAGCCAAAAAGTTCCATCCAGGAAGCCCCAGCAGACCAGAAAAGGTCAGAATTTTGTTTTCTCAGTGTTATCAGCTTTCAGAGTCAGTGCTGAGCCATTAAGTTTCTTAGTAATGGCTCCCATCAGTACAGTACAAATTCTTGACACCAACATCATGCTTCAGGTTGAAGTAGCCTTTTCGTGAGTCCTCAGCCTTGCCGCCTATTATGTAGCTTATTTTTTGTCTATAGACAATAAAATGTTCTGTGATTGATACTGTCGACTACACTGTCTTTTTCCTTGCCCAGCATTCTACTCCATCAGAGACTACTTGTAGAAAGGAAGGCTCCAACTAAAAAGCCATCTAGGAGTCCCCACCAGACCAGAAATGGTCAGGATTGTATTCCAGAACCTTTTCAGTGCCAGAAGAGACAAATAACCTCTGGCCAGTAATGCATTAAAGTACCATAAATCACTTCATTCCCCAAGAAAACTTTCATATGGTTGGAGTGCAGTCAGTCCTCCTTTTTCTGCCAGAAGGAAGCTGTGTTTGCTTTTTGAACCTTCAAGAAACCTGTGTCCACATTATGACAGCAAAAGAGTCCAGGACGTATTTCCACTTTAGGTAAAGGCCAATCATTACTAGTTCAGGACCTTTCCTTTTGAAACTCAGCACAGACTGTTTAGGTTGCAGGGAGCCAAGGTTCATATAGCTAAATAACTGTCTGTTAACTGTTGCTATGCTTCAGGTCCTGACTGCAGTAAGGGAGTCATTGCTTTCTTACTGTTGTGGTGATCTCTGCAAAGTTGTTGATAAACTCCACTTTCTTGGTATCATGGACAACTGTGCAAAGTTGTAAATGAACTCATCTCAGCTGCTAACCTTCATCAGCTGCAGTTTGTACAAATGGTGATGTGCAAGACTCATTTGCCAATGGAGAAGGTACAGTCCCTGCAATCCAGTGGCTTCCAAATTTTGCATTCTTAGTGTATTGTTTTTTCTTTGCTTCAAGGTGTTGTTTCATATCAGCATCCATCCTGGTAATACCCCTTGCCAGCCAGCATTTGATGGTGTTAGATTACACTTTGCAAGCAGTAGTCATACATCTCTGATCTAGTGTGTGAAGTTCAGATATCCAGAATTTTGAAGAAGCACTAACAGTGATGGATGCATCTTCTGAACCCAACCAAAGGCAGACCTCTTTTGTTACTCACTTCCAAAATGGTAGTCCTTAAAGATGCCTATATGGTAGGATGGGATTTGCTACAGCGGCATTTGGTTCAAGGTATCTAGGCATCTTCCAGAACTACCCCACATTTCCACTTTTTGTGCATTTTGGAGATTAAGGTAGTTCTTATCATCCAAGCCTTCTAGGGTTGCTCTCTTAACTCATTCCCTCCAGTACAAGTCTTTTGAGTGTGAACCTTTAACTCCTTGTGGGTGTGGCCTGAGCCTTTAAAAATGAAGTTATCACCTTACAATTCTAATAAATACTCATTGACAGAGGTCAGATATCAGTACACTTGTGTTTGCCATCATGTATGCTTCAAGATAAAATATTCTGATACCCTGTAGCATGGTTTTGGAATTATTAATGCAAGTATGAACAGGCAATATTTGATGCCTACAGGAGCAGTAGGAGGTAACTGCAGAAACGCCTGGAGACGTCACTTGGATGTAATGATGGCTGTCCTTTCTGACAGAATAGCAGTGGTTTTGCTACTTCTGTAAATGGGAAGGAATGTCCTCTTCATTGCGTCAAAAAGCTGTGTGGGAAATGGCCATTTTATTCGACCATTTTTTTGTGTACCAGATATATTCTAGGAAAAGTTGTTACTCTGGTGGACAGGTTCTCTAGTTACTCAGCCCCATGGTGGATTATAAAATGTTTGGAAAGTGATGTAAGCCTTGCTCTGACCTGTCTACTTCCCCAGCCAACATGAAATATAGATATAGCATTTCCCTCACCTTAGCTTTTTGCTTGGAGGACATCCCATGGATATTGTGGTCCAGAAATGGCCCTTTGGACTCCTGAATATTTCCTTTAGTTGTCACTAAAGATTTTGTTTCCTTCTGGAAAGCAAAATTTGCAAAATACAAGGTTATTCTCCTAGATTCTTATTAGCTTTGAGAGGTTTGGATCCTCCTTCTGCCTCACCTCCTGAAGAAGCACTTAGGTGGGTCAGTAATGTTTTGTATGGAAGTGATCCTATCAGACAGGTGTCACTTGGACATTTACTGTCATGGTTAACTGTCTGGTTTCTTTATTTTCAGTTGAGGGCAGTAGCCCCTGAATTCTCCTCCTGAGTGGTTCAAATAATTTCTTCCTCCCAGAAGTAAAACACTGTTGAGACTTATAGGGACATGCGGACCTCTTTTTCTGTTTTAGAACACAGGTAAGCACCCTTTTTCAGCCCATTTCCTATTTATACTTGAATATTCTGCTCAGATATTTTTTTCCGGCCTGCTTTATTCATAAGGAAAACTGTTGTTGGAATTTGTTGGAATTCAGAAGTCCAGGAAGTTGTCAAAAGAAAGAAATGTATGCATGCTGGAAGGTATGGGAGACATAAGAGAGAGAGAGTTGGCTGAGAGAGAATACTTTTTGGCTAACAGAGAGACTAATACAGTAGTCACAGTGGCAAAGAACAAGGCCATCAGAGAAGCTCTTCCAGTTTCTGGGAAGTGATTCAGCAGATGGAAGTAAAAACTATTTATCAGGTTGCAAGGCAGGCAGAAAGATAAACAGAAGTTATCAGACACCACTCATAAGTGGCTTATAAGATAGATGCTGAGTTTCATCAGGGGCAGTTTGGACAGATGATGTTGTGCAGGTTTGCCAGTGAAGAAGGTACAATCTTTGCAGTCCAACACTTTCTTATTTTGCATTCTCCAAGTGTATTGGTTCTTTGCCTCGTGGCTCTAGGATTTGTGGCAACATCTGTCCTGACCATCCCGATAGCACCCTGCACCATTGTGCATTTGAAGGTGCACGCAATCTGTTCTCCAGTTTAGATGACATCAAAGGCAGATGGAAGGACTACTTCCGTCAGCTTCTGAATGATGAAAACCTCACAGAACCGTTCTGCCCAATGTACATCCTACAGTGAAAGAGGAAGAAGGATACACTCTATAAGCACTACGGAATATTGAAGGAGAACAGCAGAATTGCATGAAGTCATTGCAGATGCAATCAGGGAAAAAAAGATGTTGAGTGAGTAAGGGGAGAAATGGCTCCCGAGGGTACTTTTTGTAGTATAGAGAGAAGGGTGTATCCTAGCTGACTGGAACATAAACATTCTAATACCATTGCACAAGGACAAAGGGGACATCCACAGCTGTGGTAAGTACATAGGTATCAGACTCCTGTCACACTGCATGAACGTGCAGGAGATGTTGATGGATAAATGAATACACTGAGTAGTAGAATGTAAGATGGGGGAATGAGCATTTTTGTTTTCAGATCAGGATGCAGCACAACTGAACCAATTTTTGTAGTAAGACATTATAGTGGAGAAGAAGCTGGATAAGAGGAAATAGTCCATCTCGGCATTCTTCGACTTGTAAAAAGCATCAAAGCTGATTTTTGTAGTACTGAGATGGTTTGAAGTCCCAGAATCATTGGGAGAGTTAGTGCAGGCTGTGTACAAGGACCCAGTAACACAAGGATGAACAATGTGTAGACTCACAGGAAAGTTGCCAGTGGGTGTGCGTCATAGATCAGCTCTGAACCCACAGTTCATCCTGGTAGTATACTATATTAGTAAACCAAAGATCACAGATCAATAAAGCTGTTGTATGCAAATGATGTGGCATTACAGACACACTTTGAACAGGAACTCCAGCAAATGACGGGGCTGGAATGCAAAACTGAAGGCACATAAGATGTGAGACAAGACAGCTGTCATAGCGGCAAATGGGGGAAATCAGAAAGACTTGAAGTTTGAGGTAGAAGAAAAAATAGTGGAACAGGTTAACAGCTTCAAGTATCTGCGAGGTATAGCTGAGAGTGATTAAATGTCAGGGGGAGTGTGCGACAGAAGAATGCCATAGAAGCTGAAAGTAAGGTGAACAAAGCAGTGGTGTGACCAGTGCTTCTGTATGGCATAAAAACCAGGGCAATGAAGGCAGGGTAGCTGAGGAATATTAAGATGGAGATGAAGTGCCTGAGATTGGGGGTAGGATGCACAGAATGAAACAGATGAAATGAGGACAACAGAAGCCAAAGAAGCCTCATTTGTAGAGAAGGCCAGGGAGAGCAGATTATGGTATTTGGTGGTAAAACAGAAGAGAACTTGGTAAGAAAGAGTTGGTAGAAACAGGAGGAAGGGAAGAGGAAATGACATCCAGCCAAGAGATGGATGGCTTGTATAAGAGGAGAGTTGTGCCAGTCAGGCATGATGGTTGAAGAAGATAGAAGATTGGTACTGGATTCAGAGTGATTGTAACAGTTGACACCACAACCCAACCCCATGTAGAAGAAAATTAGTGAAAAGGGGGTTGAGGGTGATGATAATGAGTTCTTCATCAAGGTTCATGTTGTGGTAATTTTGAATTCTCATGAATGTCTCAACTCTAATGTGGTTCTTCAAAATATTTGTTAAGCCTTTTTAAAAATTGTATGTTCCTTTTTATTTTTATTTATTTATTTATCCTTTGTTGATCGGAAGGCCTAAGGAGGTATTTATACTACTAATATCGGAAATTTGGCTAGGGCATTGGGGTGCTTCCCCTGCTTATTGTTGCAAGTGGGACCCATTTTGCATGAGCACTTCCTATTTCCATTTCAGGTGCAAAGCCGTTGTGGAGAAACAGTGAGGTAGATGGAGAGATAAGAAAATGATGGAGTGGTGAGAGAAGTGGAGGAGAAAGCAAATACTGACTGGAAAATGTGTGCAGGATTCAGAAAATAGGTTTCAAAGAAATCTGTTTGGAGATGAGTCAGCAAATGACAGATGTATAATTACAACCCTGCAGTCAGAAGGGTTGTGAGATGATTTACTTAAAGAAATGATGATGCAGAGTGAGACAGAAAATGTTTCTTGGGGGGGATGCAGAGACATTCCTGAGGAATAGTGGTGAGATGGAAAAGAAAACATATGCAGAGAAAGTAAAAGAAGGCAAAAGGGAGTAGCAAAAAAGAAGGCAGAATAAAATTAAAAATGGGAGTACGTGGTAAGGATTCAAAGTAAAGAAGACAAAAAAAATGGTCAGGTATGAAGTGTAGGACAATTTAATAGCTCCTTTGGGTATAAAAGCGCATGAGGTAAGAACATTTATTCTTGTTAACAAAGAGACATTTTGTGGCACATTTGAGACTTTTTTTTTTCAATGAACAATTTTCTTGGAGAATATGAAAGACTGTAATCTTTGTGATAAAAGCATTTAACAGGGAAATTGAAAATTCATGTACAATTTCGAGCTGGCGTAGAAAGACTTTGAAAGGACAGTTGAAAACTTTATGTAAAGAGGTACTGGACATTGCAAAAGTTTATGACAAAAGGGGTCCATGTACTGGTGGCTGTGATTGTAATATTGTGCTTAAAACAGAAAGAGTACAAATTATACATATGTCAAGCATGATAAATGTGTAGGGTGATGGGGGAGTCATAAAATACTGGGGACAGCCCAAAACTTTTTTTCTTTTTTTTTTTTTTGTGGAAAAGAGTGACATTTGATAAGTAACTGTGACAAAACTTTATGTTTGTAAGTAAATGGGACATGATGCAAAAAAATGTGAATTGAAATGTTATAAATGTAACAAAATTGGACATTCTGGATGGATTGCAAAAATGAAAATAAGAGTAAGGAAAAAGAAAGAAAAAAATGAACAAAGAGAAGAAATGTTAGAAGCACTAGAAGTAGAAGAAAAATTAGATGAGAAAAAAACAATACTGAGGGCATAGAAGAAGGTTCTCAAATAAATGATGAAGAAATAAATTGAGAGGTAGTAAAAGAAAAATAATTATTTTGGTAAAAGACAAAAAAAAAAAAAACATTTAAAGGGGCAAGTACAAAAGAAAAAAGGAAATGGATGAAAAGTAATGTATACAGCTAAGTATTAATGATTAGTACAATAACGGTTAAGGTGTGTTTGATTCACAGTCACAAGGTGCAGTGTTTGATTCTTACCTTTGAGAGGGAAATTGGATAGACTTAGAATGGCCTGTTAAGAAAGCTAGCGTAGTAATTAACTATGACTGTATGAAACCATGAATATAAGTAAAAGGGAACATTTTTGAATGCTTTCTGTAAATGCGAATAGTATTAAGAATATAGTAAGAGCATGGATTTTAGAGTGGTGTAATACATGTGATGTAGATGTAACTATTTTAGCAGACACTTTTTTTTTTTTTTTTTAACAAACAAACAAAGATTACAAACAGAGGAACTAAGAAACCATGGGGAGGAAAGTTGATCTGGAATTTTGGAGATGAGATATTCTGGGATAGTTGTATTCTGTAGAAATACAGTAAAGATGTTGGATGTAACTTTAGCAGAAATAGGAAGATTAACTATTGGAGATTTAAAATTAAAAAAAAAAATTATATAGAATTATAACATATACTTATATTAATTGTAGAGAAAGGGAAAGCTTATTTCATCATACTTAGATTGTGCAGTGATAAATATGAATGATATAACAACAGGAGACTTTAGATGTGATTTAAGAAACAAGTGTAAAAAGAAAGGAAACGATATAAGAAAAATGTTAGAAGTTACAGGATGTGGCAAGTTAAAACTTCAGGACAAAACTTCACAGATTGGGATATGTATCAAACTGAAATAGTATGTATCGAACTGAAATAGATTATTTTGTAGCACCAGAAGGTTTAGTTATGGGAGAAGTGGAGGTAGTTGAGACAGAATTTTCTGATCATCTTGCAATATGGCTAGAGATGAAGGAAAACAAGGAATATATAAAAATGGACAAATGAATAAAAAGGATAAAAGAGAAAGCATGGAATGAAGAAGGAAAGAGATCAGTTATGGAAAGATCATATTACTATGAGAACATTCTATGAAAATTGGTCTGAATGGCAGATGATATTTAAGGAAACAATATAACATTTTTTTTTGGCAGTGGCAATACATGAGAAAAGTAGAGAAAGAAAAATATAAAAACATGTAATAATGCTTTGGAAAATTTTGAATATAACGATAAAAAGTTCATTGACCAAGAAAAATAATTTGTATGAAAGAAACCAAGAAAAAATGCAAGAATTGTTATCTAAACAAAATATATCTTTTACTAGGGAAAAGAGAAGTATTGAGTTACTTAAGCAGATTAGTAAAGGAAAATGGTAGTGTAATGTGAGAAATAAAAAATGTAAGAAAGAAATAGAAAACACAGGAAATCTGAATAGTGAAGTAATATTACAAGAAATGTTTTAAAAAGGTAGTAAAAAAGACATGGAAAGTAAGAGATAACAGGAAAAAAAAAAGAATAAAGAGTTGGAAAAGTGGATTTCTTTAAATGAGCTAGACAAAGTATTAGGACAAGTAAGTATAGATTGGGCTGCAGAATCAGATGGAATAGACATCAGACATATAAATTGTAAGGGATTGGCAAAAAAAAAATATTTAAGGATTTTGAATGAATGGTTAAGTGAATGTTTTACATATAAAGACTTATGTAGTGGGATACTTAAATTCATATGGAACAAGGAAGATAGTTAAAAAAATGGAGACTGATAGTATTGAATAATAATGATTATAAGATCTTTATGAAAATAATACAAAAGAGATTTGAAACTAAAATTGAAAATATTATAGAGCATAGTATGGGTTGTCAAGAATTATTAATGATAGTTATAGAAATTGTGTATGATATTATGAGTAGTAAAAAGAAGTGAAAGTCATGGTAGGAGACCTTAATAAGGCATTTAATATAACTGGACAGGAAATCTTACATGCGTTAAAGAAATAATGTAAGTGAGAAAATTAGGAAATTATGTATGTCAGCATATAGTTATAATAAAGTAAAAATATGTGTAATTGGCTGGTTAAGCCAAGAGGTACATATGAAGAATGGTGTAAGACAGGGAAGTCCAATGAGATCTGTATTCTTTGCATTAGTTATAAATGTGATAGTATGTGAAATAAATTAAAAAAATGAAGGAGGCAGGGTATATGACACCTGAAGGGTTAAGAATTCTAGTTCTATTAGCATATACAGGAGACACTGTAATAACTACAAAAAAATTTTGGATAAAGGCAATAACATGCACAAATAAGTGCCTAGAGGTGATAAGGATGGTTTTAAATAAAGAGAAAATGTAGTAAAGATAGGGGGTATATATTTTACAGTGAATTAAATTTTTGTGCTAGGTGTCACAATTTGGGAATAAATATGTAAGTATACTTCAGTGGGAAAAAATATACAAGAAATAAAACAAACCTGCCTTTTCTGGAGAGCATATAAATTGTCATTCAGAAAAAAGGCCTATTTGATAAATTCATTACTGTTGGGAAAATTAGCATACTTAGCAAGTATATTTATGTTGCTAACAGTGTTTGAAAAGGAATTATTGTAGATACTTTTTTTTCATTTATATAGGGTTCCAGATTAAACCCAGTAAAAAGAGGAGTTTTGTATCTAAATAAAGAGGAAGGAGGTTTAGGTTTAATTAACCCAGTGGTATATGCTGCTTCATTAAATTTGTACAATGCATTAAAATGGATAAACGAAAAAGATGAGAGATTAATAGTAAAATTGCACAAATAAAATATGATAATTTTTGGGGTATGGTAAACAAGAGTAAAAGAGAAAGAGAGTGTGGGGAACTAATACCACCATAAACAAGTGTTTGCAGAGATTACTGGATTTCATTAATACCAATGCATTAATGACACAGTGGCATGACAAGACACAGTGGTTAGCATTATCACCTCACAGCAGGAGGTTCTCTGGTTCAAATATCAGGTGGAGTTTGCATGTCCTGTCTATGTTTGTGTGGGTTTCTTCCAGGTACTCTGGTTTCCTTCCACATTCCAAAGACATGCATCTGGAGTATTTCTCCCCTGGCCTGTGCTGAAAATGGGCTTTGTCCAAGTCAGACTTTCCCAGTAAACAAATATTAAATAAACTCCTTGGATGAAGCATTCCAGATCCCAATTAGTGTCTCCAAAATTTTAGACCTGCTTCTAGCAAATATAGCCTCCAATCCTCAAAGCCCATAGTTACCTGATCATCATGCAGCAGCATTTACTCTAGTTGTGAGGTCTGAGTCACCACAAAATCCATGTGTTTAAAGACTACAACAAGGGGAATCTACTCCAGCTAACAGATGACCTGATGAAACTCGAACACTCTCCTCACCTAGATGACCCTATTTCACATGCTGAAGTTTTCATTGATAAATTTTACTTCCATTTCCAAGATAGCACTGAAGCTTCGGTCCCCATAAGATATGTATAGTGACAACTTTAAGAACAACCACATTGGGTGGAAACCCAGTATCAACAAACTATACAGTAAGAGGAAGAACTTCCTAGCCTGTAAAAGCAAATTTAGCATTTCATCAGCTAAAGAAGAGCTCAGAGTAATGAACAAAGAACTTAGAAGCAAAATCAAATCCTCCAAAAGCAAGTATGAATTGAGAATTGCCACCCATGTCAACGATAACTATAAAGTGTTCTTCAGCTATGTCAGGAACTTCAGAAATAATGACAAGCAGTGCTCTGAGTTAATGTAAAATAGCATCACATACTCAAACCTTAAGGTCATTGTCAACATATTAATAAATCTGTCTCAAATCTATTCCCAACTCCCTTAAGTGACAACATTTTAGCATGCCTACACCCTCCTCCCCACAAATCACCTCTGAACAGCTCATAAGTGCTCTCTCCAAGGTTAAAATCACTAGCTCCCTGGTCCAGACTGTGTGCCAGGTTGTCTTCTTGTCAACACCAAGCACTGTCTCGCTGACTCCTTTTTACATCTGTTCAGTCTCAGCCTCTAGTTTGGATTTATGCCAGAAGTGTAGAGAACTGCTGTAATCGTCCCACTCCAAAAAAGGATCCCAAGACTGACCTGGTCAACTACAGACCTGTCAGCCCACCAGTCTTATCTGTAAGGCAGTGGAGTGCATTATTATGGAGCTCATAAAACAAGAACAAAGATGGTCTTCAAATCCTGGACCATAACCAGTTTGGGCTAGCTAAATGCAGATCCTTTCACTTAAACCTGGTAAACCTTTTTGAACAAGTCACTAAAGCATTAGACTGGCTCACTGATGGCACCCAGTCTGGTAATGTTGCAGGCACACACTTAACTCTGAACTAAGAGTTGTTACCACCATTGTCCCTTGGAGATTGGTCCTGGGACCACTTGCCTTTGATACCTACATCAGTGATTTTAAAGAAGACAAGTGGTTGTGGCTGATGAACTTTGCCTGTGACTGCAAACATGGAGCTGTAAATGGATGTTATTCGTGTTTCACTGTTGCAGTCATTACAACTGGGTTATCCGGCAGGCAGGCTACCCTCAGTCGGCCTGAATTCCAAAGTCTAGGTCCAGCGTCGGTTGCTGTCACCTCTTCCCTGACGTCAGTGCGCCAGGGGTATAAAAGATGCAGCCGACGCCATTTTCTTCAGTCTTTCTTGCCACGTGGTGCCCGAAGCAAAAGCAGTTCACAAGTGCCGGTCGGCCGACTCCTGAGATTTTCGTGTTCGAATTTCAGATCCGAAGTCTTTACTAAAAGCTAAGTACCCCATTGGGGAAACTTTTTTCTTGCTCCAGACCGATGTCAGAAAAAGTTAATAATTGTATTTCTTGTGGAAAGCAAATACCTCATAAGGACTTTCATTCTTACTGTATTCCTTGCCTAGGCTCTGACCATAACGTTTCAGATTGTCGGTTTTGTGCTAGATTTAACAAACGCACTATTAAGCGTTGATACCATTTTGCATTTCACTATTTTGGCAGAAGATTTAACTATACAATGTCGTCGGATAGCCATCCGACTACCGGAATTCACAAGAAGCGCAAAGAAAAGGACAGGCATCCGAGGTCCAAAACCGATGACGAGGCTTCTTCTAAGCCAGTCGGCAGTTCGCCGGTTCTCAGTGAGGTGCCTTCACAGCCCCTGACGACCGCTACTTTAGACTCGCAGGCCACTACCGACATCCACGCGGAGTCCACCAAGGCCGCTGGAAGCTCAAGGTAATGGACCTTCAGAAACTATTCCCTCAGATGGGTCTGGAGCCGCTGAGCAGGCATTGGCTTCTGAGGGTGTTTTCAGACCTACTCAGTTATATGTTAAAACGACTTCAGCTTCAAAGGCAAAGACTAAAGCGCCTTTAAAGACAAAGAAACAAGTACAACAGCCTCATGGACAGGCTTCCATGCCTAAAAAACAGATGCTCAAAATGGCCGAAGACCTAATTACTTTGATCAGGGGTTCCTATCCCCCTCCTGATAAGAGGCCTAGGCAAGAGACAGAATATGAATTTTCAGATCAGGTTTCTATTTCTTCTGATTCCTCTTCTGATCAGGAATACTCTCTTCCTCCCTATGAGGATTAGGTTGCTGAAGAATCTATCCCTTTAGCCTCTCCTCCTGAGGATTATTCTTTTGGGGAAACTTTACATACCATGAGGGAACATTTCCACTGGGAGAGCCAAGATTATTCAGAATCTAAGAAAAGGCTCAGAGACTTCCTTTTACTACCACAACACAGGCCCCTCGCTATCCCGCCTGTGTTAGACATTGTAGATGATGTATTTTCAGAGTCCAGTCTGACCCCTGACTCCTTACCTCCAGCTCTTGTTAAGCCGGACAGGTACTACAGGGTTCATGACTCTCATAAATTCCTATTCAAAAACCTTGTTGCTGATCCAGAAACTATCTCTCAGGGTCCCAAAGGGGTCAAGGCTTCCACTGCAAAAAACCCTACTCCCTCTGACAGGGATTCTAGGGCACTGGACAGATGGGGAAAAAAGGTTTACACTTCTGCTACCTTGGCTATAAGGGCTTTAAATTGTCAGTTTCATATGCTCAAATATCAACAGTATATTATGTCACTGCTTAAACAGAAAATATTGATAAATTCTGAATGTGCAGAAAACAAAAAAATGCAGGATTTATTGCATGCAGCTGAACAAGTTGGAAAGCATACTTTGCAATGTGGTTTTGATTCTCTGGAGGCCTCCTGCAGGGCCGCAGTTACGGGTTCTGTCATTAGGAGGCATGCTTGGCTAAAGGAACAAAATCTTACCTCATCATGTTAAAGCAAAATTATTAGATGCTCCATTACAGCATGATGTTTTGTTTGGTGTAAAAGCAGAAGAGGTGTTAAAGAAAATGGAGGACAAAGGTAAATCTATGCAAATAGTCAAGGATTTCTTACAGGTACAACCACCAAGATTTAGTAGACACTGGCCTACAAAGAATTGGTCCTTTCCAGTGTCAGACAGGCCACAAAGGGGCAGATACAGATGCCCTAGAGGCAGATCCCAGCCCCAAGGTTCGTACAGGTCTAAACACTGGGGTGCTTCTACCTCCAAAACTGGAGAAGACAAATCACAGCCATACAGAAAACAGTCACAGTGACTTCCCCCTGCCTGCGCCAAGCACTTATCTTCTAGCAGCCCCTTTAGGGGGAAAACTAGCACTTTTTACTCAAAATTGGCACATAATAACCCAGGCCAAATGGGTCTTAAACATAGTGTCACAAGGCTACAAGTTTCATTTCCATACCCTGCCAAGGGCAAACGGTTGGCCAGACCTGCCAAAACATCAGTGGGCAGAGGCACAAAAACAAGTCTCATCTCTCATGGACATGAGGGCTATTCAACAAGTACCAGAGCAAGAGCAGGGACAAGGTTTCTATTCAAGATTGTTACCCAGAAAGGACAAAGCCTGAAGACCAATACTGGACCTATCTATTCTAAACACATATCTGGATATTCCAAAATTCAAAATGTTGACTCTACAGCAGCTTCTGCCCATGTTGGGCAAGAAGGCTTGGCTTGTGACTTTAGATTTAAAAGAGGCATACCTGCATGCCCCAATCAGACAAACATGCAGAAGATACCTCAGATTCAAAGCTGGCTCAATGCACTTCCAATTCTCTGCACTGTCCTTTGGCTTATCTACTGCGCCCAGGGTCTTCACAAAGTGCCTGGTGCCAGTAATTGCATACTGCAGACATACAAATATATCCTTACTTGGTCGACTGCCTCATTCAAGCAGAGAACAAGGACATTCTACTACAGCATCTGGCGTTTGTAAAGAGATTACTACCATGCCTACGGTACACAGTGAACGAACAAAAATCAAAACTTGTACCCTCTCAAGAGATAATATTCCTGGGTGCAAGCTTAAATACAACTACCCAGATGGCTTATCTCATGCCAGACAAACAAAGACAACTGACTTACCTATTTCAAACTGTTGGCAACAAAGACCCAGTTATCTGCAAGAAAAATTCTGCAGGCTTTGGGCTTCATGGCATCCTGCATTCTACTAACTCCATATGAGGAAACTTCAGTGGTACCTAAAAAGTGTTTGGACTCAACATTGCCACAGCCTGGAAACAATAGGTACTCTCATACCCTGCCTGCAACAGGACTTTCGATGGTGGGTGAAGGCCTGTCACCAGAACAAGGGACAGCCATTCACTCTACCCCCAGCCACACAGACATTAACAACGGATGCATCGGATTATGCCTGTGGAGCCCACATGGCAGGAAGATGTATTCAGGGCACATGGTCCGCAAACCAAAATGCATCTACATATCAATCAAAAAGAGATGGTAGCTGTACAGAATGCCCTGACAGCCTTCAAGGACCTACTTCATTCAGGACAACTACTGATAAAGACAGACAATACCACGGTCATGTGGTATATAAACAAGCAGGGAGGCACTCATTCTTACCCCCTTTGCAGACTAGCCATGACTTTGTGGGACACAGCATTGACTTACCAAGTACATCTGGAGGCACAATTCCTGCCAGGAAAGATAAATACTCTGGCAGATGAACTAAGCAGAAACCTCATGGATCCCCACGAGTGGAAATTGAATCCACAAGTCTTCAGCATGGTAACAAGGAAATGGGGATGCCCGGACATAGATCTATTTGCCTCACCTCACAACTGCCAACTAAAGAGATTCTGCACAAGGTCTTATAACAGACAAGCATGGAAAGTGGATGCCTTATCTTTCAGATGGAAGAACTTAACAGTATATGCCTTTCCTCCTCTGCGTCTCCTCCCCAAGGTTCTCCTAAAGGTCAGACAGGAGAAGCCAAAAATGATACTGATTGCCACAGACTGGCCATGCCAGTACTGGTATCCAGTCCTAAAGAACTTGTCTCAATGCCCAGCCTGGACCTTACCTCAAGTGCCTCATCTACTGTTCCAGCAGAACAATCAGATCCTACACAGCCAACTCAAGACCTTAAAGCTGGCAGCATGGCGGATAATGTAGTCATACAAAACACACCTCTCACTAAAGAGGTGATGGATGTCATTTTGGAAGCCAGGAGGCCTAGTACTAGAAAATCCTATGCTGGAAAATGGAACAGATTCTGTGCTTGGAACCAGGCACAAGGCAATGACACAGCTGTACCAAATATTCCTCAGATTTTGCAATACTTGACTGCGATGCTGGACAAAGGCCTATCCTTTTCATTTGTAAAAATTCATGCCTTTGCCATTTCGGCTCATTACAATACAGAGCCACCAATCTTTTATCATCCTTTATTAAGGCAGTACTTCAGAGGGGCCAAAAATTTAAGGCATCCAAGGAGATCACCAATACCTGCATGGGACCTCAATTATGTCTTGGAAAAACTCACCCTGCCTCCTTTTGAGCCAGCCGCTACAGCTGATATAAAGTTTTTATCTTGGAAAACAGCTCTGCTCCTTGCAATAACTTCTGCAAGATGAGTCTCAGAGCTACAGGCACTCATGGATGTGGAACCTTTTATCATTTTTTATCCAGACAGCGTTTTTCTAAGGACAAACCTGACATTTATGCCTAAGGTAGTGTCCAGTGTGGCCCCTAACCAAACTATTCATCTGTCTACCTTTTATCCAAACCCACAGAATAAGGGGGAGAGAATTCTGCATTCTTTGGACATACACAGACAGCTACACTTCTATTTGAATAGAACCAAAGCTTTCAGAAAGACAGAGCAACTACTAGTGGCATATGCTGCAGGATCACAAGGAAATCTCAAAGCAGACTATTTCAAAGTGGATAGGCCACTGCATTCGTTTCTGCTATTCACAACATACAAGCCAGTACCTAAGGGCATTAGGCCACATTCATCCAGAGCAGCAGCCACTTTAGCAGCCTTTCTCAGGGGGGTACCAACCAAAGACATTTTAGAGGCTGCTACTTGGAGTTCAGTGTACAGCTTCACAAAGCACTACCACTTACCACTCTACTCTGAATCCAGGGCAGGCTTTGCCACTGCAGTTCTGCAGGGCGTAATAGCTGCTCCTAATGCTATTTAGCTCCAGCCTCCCAACCTTAGCTTTGGGATTCAACCCAGTTGTAATGACTGCAACAGTGAAACACGAAGAACAGAGTGCAGTTGTGTACACTTACCATAAATGTAGATGTTCAAATGTATTCACTGTTGCAGTCCAGGTTACCCACCCACCATCCCCCATTTCTTTGCTGGAACTTATCTGTACTTCTCTATTTTATACAGCCTATGTGGTGTATTTGCTTGTAGATGAAGGCAAAATATATATACTGTGGTGCATGCATGTTCTATTGACATATTTTTAGCCTACCTTTTTGGGGGCACCTGACATCTGGGGCAAGAAAAGCTGAAGAAAATGGCGTCGGCTGCATCTTTTATACCCCTGGCGCACTGACGTCAGGGAAGAGGCGACAGCAACCGACGCCAGATCTAGACTTTGGAATTCAGGCCGACTGAGGGTAACCTGCCAGCAGGATAACCCAATTGTAATGACTGCAACAGTGAATACACTCGAACATCTACATTTATGGTAAGTGTACACAACTGTACTTTTCCTTTGATGTAGTCGAGGCTTATAGGCGTGATCTGACCATATCAGAACGTGGATAGTGAAGGTTGGAATACCATAGACCAGCCATATTGAAGCCCAGCTTTGCCTCTCTTCTGGACCCACGTTTGCACTTGTTCCTGAGTCCAGTGTGCTAGGGTGTTTTGGGGATTCAAGGTTGCAGTCAACATTGTATATCTTCGGTATTCTGTGTTTCAGCAGTGAGTTTTGGTGTTTCTGGTATTCAGACTTGCGAGCCTCGACTGCATGATAGGAAACCATTGTAAATACTCCATATGATCTATGTTGTTTCCAGGAGAGACTATGCTAATGAATGGTGCTTAGAACATGGCTCAAACTGAATGCCAAAAAATACATCATTGTGTCCTTTTGTCAAACTTGGGCACTGCTGTTCCTATTATATAGGTGACACCCTCCTAAAAATGGACTCGCTCATAAGGGACTTGGGTATCTTCATTGAAAATGAACTATCCTTTGACCATCATATGACAGTTAGGAAAACCTTTTATATAGCCAGACTAATCACTAAGGGCATATTTCCCAGATCCAAGGAAGAGAGTGTCTCCTCCTACTCCTTCCTTATTAGACCAGAAATCCCTAGCCCCACTCCCGGCTGCTGTGCATCCCTGGTGGTAGCGTTCGCACTTGTAACCCTCCTGCCAGGGTAAAGCTCCCCAGATACTGTGCCCCTTGGGATGGTCAAGACCTACAGAAATAACAGACTTCATAATCAAACTCTGCTACCTCATCCCAGCTCAGAAAAAGGACCACTGTCGTCCCTGTACTGTACTGGCCTAGGAAGCAGGAACTGTAGTTAAAAAGTATGTGTAACCTGCTCCTTAGCTCCTACAACTGCAACTAATTCCTGTTTTTATTAGTTTAAGGGAGCGGTCCCTATCGGGAAAACCAGCAGCCATAGCCTCCCACTCACTATCCTCTATACCATCCATTAATCTAGCCTCTAACTCTCCTCCTGGTTTTCTATTGTTTACTCTCCTTTCCCTACAACTCTTTCAATCTCCCCCTGCGATATCACTATTGATGTTACAAGGAATAACCACTAGAGGGCAGTATAACATCATGACCTACCAGTTACTTTGTTCTTACAAAGCAAGTCATCAAATCCAAGTTGTTTTATTCCTGCCTCTGGTACCACCTTTACTCACCCTTGTCTCTCTGAATTTATTCTTATCTTTCTTCCCTTTTCACCACTTGTAAGCCCCTGACCTCTTCGTATACCTTACTTTGAACTTAACTTCCAAGTCTCTGATTGTTTTCCTCATTACCTGCCTTCTTACTTCACTACTTGGTTCTGTCCCCCTACCCTCTGACTTCACACTGTGCTATAGTTATACACTATTCAGTATTCTGTTTTACCTTCCCTCTCCATCTAATCTCCCTTATTTACTTCTCCCCCTCCCTACGCATCTCACTCACCACCCCATTACACTATCTGCTTCTATCTTACTTCTTCCCCATGTCTTCCTTTCCTCCCAGCTCCTACACTCATACGCATATACCTTACTCCTCCCCCTTTTCCTCTCTGTACCTACACGCACACACCTACCTAACCCCTCCTCCCCACTCTTTCAACATCCGCTCGTGTTCCCAAACCTATTTATCCACCCTCTCCCTCAGGGCGCCATTTTGAAATCCCTAGCCCCACTCCCGGCTGCTGTGCATCCCTGGTGGTAGCGTTCACAGTAAGTTTCTTTTTGATTAAGACTTTCTACATTGGTGCAAAGGAACAGACGCCTTTTATTTAATTATGTTTCTGAACTCAAACTGTTGCTAATTACCTATGCTTCTGTGAACATATACTGTTGTTGGCACATTGTACTGTAGTCGCTGTTCTGTTTATTGCAGAATTGTGTCAATGGTTATCTTTTGTAAAGTGCTAAGTGAACATATGTTATTAATTGTACTGTGTTCTCTGAGGGTTGCTTACGGTTTCTAACCTTCTTAGCACCTCAACCTGTATTTTGGTTACCAGTAACTTTTTATGACTCAGGCTAGTGCTAGTTCAGTTGTTTGCGCGTTTTTTTGTATAGCAGAAGCGCTGAACAAGTAATGAACTTAAAACCTGTATTTTGGTCACCAGCTACCTAAGTCTCTTGCTAGCATCAGACTAGCTGTTTGCGCGATTTTAGTATAACAGGAGCGCTGAACGAGTTATGATATTGCTGCTAGCTCACTTGGAATCTAGTACTTAGCTTCCAGGCTATTAATAAGTTAACTGTATCTACATCAGCATTCCAATAGTCTCGCTATGTTTTTCTCCATACGCTACTGGTGTCTTCCCTTTTACAAGATACGGACGCCAGTGCATGTAAAGGTTTTTAGTTCTTTTTTATTAAGCAACCAAATGCATAATTTGTTTCCTTTGTGCTCGTTAATTTAAATTGAGCTAAGGCTCGGCAGGCACCTCAAAGGCAAATAGTCACCCCGGCTATTGCTCATTTCTTAACTGGTGAAACAATTATCTCGAGAACCCTCAGGATACGTTGTAGTTTTGTTACCGCTACTGAATGGTCTGTGCAACTAGTATGCTTCGCAGCATTATTGCTTATTTTCCAGCCTGAGCATTGCTCAGTGGTCCCTGGTTGGCGTTCTATGTTTTTGGTACTATATTATCAGCAAACTGTTTAAACTGAGTGTTACTTTTAATTATAAAGACCAGTGTCTATACCTAGTCCACTAACTTGCTCTTTTAAACAGAAAAATAGAATGATTAGCTATTTTGTCATTGTCTCTAATTCTCATAGCTTGTTTGTCTACATTTTGCCTAATAGATTATTACAAAACAGTTGGAAGTCTTTGCTTGACTTAGTATTGTGTAGCATTTAACAGCATAGTAGATTCTTGTAAGACTAAATGAAGTATTGCCTGTCTCTGCATTGTGTAT
This sequence comes from Protopterus annectens, assembly GCF_019279795.1. Lineage (NCBI taxonomy): Eukaryota > Metazoa > Chordata > Ceratodontiformes > Protopteridae > Protopterus > Protopterus annectens. Next base: position 436,897,238 of record NC_056736.1, on the reverse strand, counting down.
CTTTTAACACTTTGTTCCCTCTCTTCATTTCTTCTTTAAGCTTGTAACCCTCCTGCCAGGGTAAACCTCCCCAGATACTGTGCCCCTCTGGCTGGTCAAGACCTACAGAAATAACAGACTTCATAATCAAACTCTGCTACCTCATCCCAGCTCAGAAAAAGGACCACTGTCATCCCTGTGCTGTACTGGCCTAGGAAGCAGGAACTGTAGTTAAAAAGTATGTGTAACCTGCTCCTTATTTCCTACAACTGCAACTAATTCCTGTTTTTTATTAGTTTAAGGGAGTAGTCCCTATCGGGAATACCAGCAGCCATAGTCTCCCACTCATTATCCTCTATACCATCCATTAATCTAACCTCTAACTCTCCCCCTGGCATTCTATTGTTTCCTCTCCTTTCCCTACAACTCTCTCAATCTCCCCCTGTGATATCACTATTGATGTTACAAGGAATAACCACTAGAGGGCAGTATAACATCACAACCTACCAGTTGCTTTGTGCTTACAAAACAAGTCCTCAAACCTAAGTTGTTTTATTCCTGCCTCTGGTACCACCTTTACTCACCCTTGTCTCTCTGAATTTATTCTTATCTTTCTTCCCTTTTCACCACTTGTAAGCTTCTGACCTCCTCGTATACCTTACTTTGAACTTACCTTCCAAATCTCTGATTGTTTTCCTCACTACCTGCCTTCTTACTTCACTACTTGGCTCTACCTGCTCCGTTTGCCCTGCGGGCTCACTCCGCTCCCCTACCCCCAAATCCCACCCACCCCACATCAACTACACTTATACCTGTCCAGTCCCTCCCACAATTAACTTGCATGCAATCAACATCCTTTCCACCCTCTGTATTTCCTGTTACCAATCACACCCTTACTACCCTCATATATTTAACTACATCACTCCAGTTCATTCCTGTCAATTAACCAAGGCCAATTACTATGAATGTCTTCCTCCAGCAAATGACCCTACTACTCCTAGCATTTACCTACCACATCACTTGTTACAACTACTCAATACAAAACAACTCTTCCTTCGCCCATAAATCCACATCCATTATCTCTCCGATCCCTTCTACATACTCCCTAATGATAAGCCCCACCCTATTCAACACCACTGCCACTACTTATACCCTTCTTAAACCCATCAGCATGTACCCCAAATCTGTTATTACCCACAAATATACAATAATACTGCAAAAGATAGTGAAAATACTACAAAAAAAAAAACAACGTGAACTATTAAATGATGGAGATATCCACCCTAACCCAGGTCCTTATGATACAAATCCTCCTACTAATACACAACCTCCCAAACTAACCCAAATCAATACCAGACCAGCAAATCGTCTGCTACTCCTAAATCTAAATATCAGGAGCATCAATAAAAAGACACATGAGATTCATACTCTAATCTCACAATGTCTCCCATATATAATCAGTTTAACAGAAACATGGCTAAAACCAATTACACAGAGATCCTACCACGTGGATACAGTATCCTTCAGCAAGATAGACTAAAGAAGAAAGGTGGAGGCATTGCTCTACTTTATAAAAATACACTATCCATAGCTAAAACTGAGTTGACTTTACCCCGCTTGGACAAGGCAGAAATACTCTTAATTAAGCTCAAAATAGGTAACAGCAAAACTATCAACTTAGTAACAAGTTGTATCCCCCCAGGCAATAATATCCCCATCATGGAAAATTTACTACAATGGCTGTCACAAACCTTGCCACAAGAAACTATTCTATTAGGGGATTTTAATATTGACTGACTCGCATGCTCTTCCCAGGCTCCCACTAATCATATCAACCTACTTACCTTCTCTCAACTAATCAAAGAACCCACTAGAGTCGACAAAAATAGTAAAAGAGAAACTGGATTTTACTAAACAAAATACCTTGCTCATGTTTAGCAGGTACCCTTCCTGACTCACTAAGCGACCATCAAACTACATTTCTACTCACATATAACTCCCACCACCCCCAAACCCCCATACTCCAAACAATGAGAAACAAAAAAACACTTCAACTTACCAAACTTCTTACAAGATCTAAAGCTCTACAGCTGGTCGCAACTGTATTATCTACCCCGAGACGAAGCTATCAAACACTTTAACTCTACCTTCCTAGAGATACTAAATAAGCATGCCCCTGCAAGAACTACCAGAGTTAAATCCAAAACAGTTCCATGGTTAACAAGGGAAACAAGGCAAAAAATAAAAGAAAGGAATAGAGCCTGGACAGCCTGGAGGTGCAACAAAAACCCAGGAACACAGCAAGCATACCAACTAATAAGAAATCTAACTAAGAAACTAGTAATGGAAGATAAAAGAAATTACTTTATAACCCATCAAACCCAACACTCGAACAATCCCAAACAATTCTGGGCAGGCTTAAACAGGTTACTACACCCTGGAAAAACCACTATCCCATCCACAACAACAGGCTTAACAAAAGAAAATATAGCTGAATCATTTAACTCATTCTTTACTGACACTGTACTTGCCCTTACCCAAAACCAAACATTTACAAATACTACAAGTCCCCCCCCAAACCTAACAACAGCCCCACATTTAAGCTACAACCCACCTCAACCTCCTATATAAGAAAACTACTATCCCAACTAAAACCAACAACACTAGGAGCAGATTCCCTCCCCAATCAATTCTTAAAACTAGCAGCAAATGAAATAGCTAAAGCAGTCTCAATCCTAATAAACCGATCCATCTCAGAAGGTTTAGTACCCTTGATCTGGAAAACTGCCTATATCATACCCCTACACAAAGGGGGAAATTCTTATGACATGTCTAACTACAGACCAATAGCAATATTATCCCCACTTGCTAAAATATTAGAAAAATGTATTCACCATCAATTAATGACACATCTTATTGATCAAGAGCTCAGATCTTATACACAGCATGGGTTTCGGCCAGGACATAGAACAACCACCGCCCTGCTAGCATTCATAGATACCATTAACCACAACAGGAATAATGGTAAGCTTTCTTCAGCCCTCTTCCTAGACCTATCAAAGGCCAGGACATAGCACAACCACCGCCCTGCTAGCATTCATAGATACCATTAACCACAACAGGAATAATGGTAAGCTTTCTTCAGCCCTCTTCCTAGACCTATCAAAGGCCAGGACATAGGACAACCACCGCCCTGCTAGCATTCATAAATACCATTAACCACAACAGGAATAATGGTAAGCTTTCTTCAGCCCTCTTCCTAGACCTATCAAAGGCATTTGATATGGTTAACCATGAAAAACTAATCTCCCATCTAATAAACCTAGGATTAGATAACTTATCAGTCTCCTGGTTTAAAAACTACCTCAACAATAGACAACTGGCAGTACTATGGAATAATAACTTGTCTCCACTCTTACCTGTAACACTCGGAGTACCTCAGGGATCTATACTGGGCCCCCTGCTGTTCTCAATTTTTACAAATAATGTCCACTCAGTTGCAAAAAGTTCAAGCCTTATACAATACACAGATGATTCAACTATAATATGTAACGCCCCCACTTTACCAGACCTCCATAAAAAGACCCAGGATAACTTTCACTCAGTGGAAACATGGCTCACTGAGAATGGCTTGATACTCAACCCCAAAAATAACAAGCTCCTGCTATTTCATCCCTCAACTATAACTGCCTCCACCTGCACCTTTACTATCCACTCAAATAACGGTACACCCATATCACCTGAAGCCCAGACAAAACTACTAGGTATTACTATTGACAACAACCTCAAATTTGATGTACACATTAATCTGGCCATTAAAAATACTAACAAAAAGCTAGGTAGCCTCTACAAACATAAAGCATTCCTGACGCATAATGCTAGAACTACAACTGCACGTACACACCTTCTCTCAACACTACTGTATGCCTCACCCACCTTGATTAACTTATCCAAAACAGAAATCAATAAAATGACAACCTGCTATAATCAGATAGCCAAATTTGCCAACAACAGCTCCTACAGAACACATCACTGCCTAAACCTAAAGCAACTGGGCTGGCTTGAACTACCAAACTTACTTATTCATAGTCAGCTGGTTACTACTCACAAGCTACTCTATCAACAAAATATATCTCCTTCACTGGCTAACATTGTCCAGCAATATTCCTGTCCTAGGCAACTCCGCTCAACTGACAAATTACACTTAGCTGTTACTAGATCCAACAACCATGCTAGTGACTCCCTTTACTCTTCTTATGTGGCCAAAATCTGGAACTCCCTGCCTACATCCATATCCCTGATAACCTCCCTACCTACATTTAAAAAAGCTATCTACAACTACCTGAGCAACAAATGGCTATGTCCCTGTTCAACTCCAGACTAATACCTGATCCACTCCAGTACTGTTGTAACTATTCTCCTAAACTAGAGTCCTATCTGTTACCTGCATATAAATGTATACCACATCAGAGGTATGATGACTTACATGTAACAGTGTTAGTATGAACAATGTAAAACTGTTTATTGACTATTGTAAACTGTATCTGTCTGTAGTTTATACCTATAAGTGTGGATAACTAGATACCCTAATGGATCTAGATGAAATATGTACCCAAGTTTGTCTGTATGTTCTGTAAAATTGTCTGTGGAGCTTTTCTCCCCGGGCCTCCACTCAAAATGGACATGTATCCAGCTGGACTATCCCGGTTAACAAATGTAAAATAAAATAAATAAATATAATGCCTCCTGAGAGATCACAGCTTTTCCTTACCAGAAGAATCAAGGGCATGCTCTTCTTGAATTACCCTGACCGCCTTAAAGCACTCTCATTCCTTTCCATTTTCTACTGACTGTTGAGAGGAAATCTGTCTAGCTTACAGAGGCTCGAAAGATCCATTCCTATGTAATCCGCTAAACTTCCATACCACCCTAAACACTTGCTGAAGAGACCTAAACTACAGTGAATCATAAACAGGACCTGTTGGCAGTCTAGATATTTTTCACGGAGAATCGACTCCCCTTACAGGTAAAGCAGAGTAGTTGTATGACGCTTTTTAAGAATAACCTGGATAACTGCATAGACAGTTGTAAGTGAGCCCCTAGTCTGGTCCCTCTAGCCCTTATGGCATGGTGCCAAAACTAAGTCAGGATTTGGTATTAATTTATGTCTTGGTAAAATGGTGGAATTGTTGGTTAAGCTACAAATGATCTACTACATCAACAGCTTAGTATGAACCTTTGAACCTATGAATCTTTGTCATGGTTGTAAATATGGAACGTTATTGTCTCTGTTTTTTTCTGGATATAATATCATATAAATGCAGACATGAAGTATATTTAGTGGAATCACTGGAAATTTTTTACATATGTTAGTTTGAGTGCAGATTAATGGTTTGATTAGTCTAAAACAGCGATTCATTACTTTTCATTATATTTGCTGCCTGTGCTATTCTTTTGTTTGACATTTAAGAGAGTTGATACTATGCAGTTCACCTTCTCAACTTCAACGTTATTGTCTTCAGTGCAGTAAGTTGCATTAAGCTGTAGTGCTTTATACAACCTATATTTTTTATTTTTTTATGTGTGCATGTGATGTGAATTTCATAAACTATTTATCCTGTTTGTGTTACTTTGTGTTTTTTCTGTTTTAATTATATAAGTATTTGTAGAGCTGGATCATGTGATTCACTGTGTGCTATTTATTGACTGTAACTGTGATGTGTTTTTGTATAGCATTGAAGAGACCATCAGGGCAAAGGAATGGTCTGCTATTGCTCTTTCATATGGTAAGCAGAGTAAAACAGGGAGGGACCTAAAACTGCTGTTGCTGGATTCCTTTCTGTTTCATATGTGGTTGGTTCTGTGCACCTTTGGGATAAGTGCACCTTGTTGAAAGAGAGTATAAGTGGGTGTGTTTGTGTGCTTGTGTGTATTTATGTAAATGTAAGTATATATGTGTATATGTGTGTGTATGTATATATACATATATATAAACACACACACACATGCAAGTATACATACATGTGTGTATGTGTACACTAATGCAGCACAAGAAAAAAATGTGTGCGTATATTTATTTTGATAGAGTAGTTAGTAATAGCGCTGTGTTATCAAACTGCAGTTGTATAGTCTTTGGAACAAGACCTACTGGTGGTACACTGGAACATGCACTTAATATCCTTGGTTTCATGTGTGATCTGATGAAGTTTAATGTTCCCTCAGAAATTCAGAAGACACAGGGAATCGTGAATATCAGTAAAATGTTTTGTACTGTTAGAGGTTTATTTTGAATGTTATGGTTGTGCATTGCGTGATATTGATTTTTCTCTTATGTTTCACAGGGTGCTTTGCACTGCTGGTGTCAGTAGAACAGTCTGTGCGTTACGTGACAATGTTCGCCTCAGTCACCATAAGATGTGATTATACAACATCTGCACAGCAACAAGATGTTACAGTGAAATGGATGTTTAAGTCATTCTGTAAGGACCCTATTCTGGACTATTACTCTGCTGGTAAGTTTGACTGTAAAAGTAATGATGAAGACAGCTTTGATATTAAATGCTTTCTACTGACAAATGTACTAACAGCTGGCAGTTGAAAGTGTGTAGCAGTTTACCATGGCTAGCATACCACAAACTGAAGCTTTGTTACAGCTGATGGACTCAAGACACAGGATTTTTAGTATTTGTTTCACACTGTGTCTTTCTGAATTGTTTTATTACTGTGCTTATTTTGAGATACAGCTCTGCTCACAGTTTGAAAACAGAAATTGTCTAAATTAGCTCTTTGAATGGGCACGTCTTCCTTTTTTTCATTTAGTGGCCATTCATCTACCAGGAAACATAGTCCTCTTCTTATCTGGATTTCAAAGGAAGAGTCCGTGTAAAGTCTTTACCGTCTTACATCAGGTAGAAGATATTGATGGTGGATGTCTTTGTAACCCAAATCAATGCAAAGCTTCCAAGTCTATGGATATCATAGCAAAATGTGCTTATCAAGACAGTGACAGAGAAATGTGCTTGCAAACTGCCTTGCCATGACAGTGGAAAGGAAACCAATGTAGATTTTCTATTCTACTTTACAGAATAATGGAAGAGAGGTCACAACTGACTGTAACAGTCTTACAATGGTCATAATTATCCCTCCTATTTCATAATGTAGGTCAGCTGCTTCACCTCCATCTCAAGGGGGGTATTTACTACAGCTGCAGTGGTGGGACTTGTGTCTTTCCCACATATGCTTCACTTTGCATTATAGGGGCTGTATCTCTGATTCCAAATGTAAATTATTTTCCTCTACTAGTTAGTAAGGTCCTACAAAAACCTAGGAAACCACTCCTAGCAAATCCTCTTTGTTGAAATGATGTTCTAGTGACAATCCACTTCCTCTTCAAGTGGTGCTTTGTAAAGCTTTTGATCACCCTTGTCTATTCCTAGACAAGGACTCTCATATTCTTCTCCAAAATCTTTCATAAGTCTGTCTTCTGTAAGAACCTTTCCTAACTTCATTGCCCACGGCTAGAATATTTCTTGGTGTCCGTCATTTCAAGCCCCTTAAAATTATATATTTTAAGTGCGTTTTAGAAAGAACGACAAAGCCTACATTTGAGCCTATGCATTCCATTCCCTTGTAAGACTGTTCTTTTAGCACTTGCCTTAGCTAGTAGAGTAGTTTCTGGTACCTGAGTGTTCTGAGCTATGCACTGCTGTTCATATACATATGATAGTTCTGTGTACTGTCAGATGTTGCCGACTGTTTATTCTCCTCTTCATAACCTAAGCAGCTTGCAATTCCTAGAAGAAAGACTTTTGCGTACCTTCTAGAACTAATTAATTTAGGAAAGCTGGTCAACTTTTCTTCTGATTTTGCTTCCAACAGGTTGAACATTCCTACAGGAAAATAAACTATTTCAAATTAGATTGTCATTTGTGTTGGATTTTATTACAACTCAAGGAATACGCTTGCAAGGGATTTACCAAGAGGGGAACCGCTACCTGTGTTGATCTTTTGAGTGTGTTAATGGCAAGTATTTGTAAAGTAGCAGCTTTGCCCGGGTCCTCTTTTTTTATCCTGAAAGCCCAGAATCACGAAGACTGCAATCCAGAGACGAGAAGCGTGAAACAGGAAACGCCGAACTGCCGAAGTTTAACCAGACCAAGTAAACACGGCCAACATGGGAAATTATGCCCTTTCTCCACTGTAGTGCTGTCCTGGAGTTGGTATTTATAGTTAGGGGGTGAGGGTGGGGGGGTGAAACCCCCTATCTAGGTGTTTTTTGCATGGTGCCTTGAGTGTTTTTATTGTTTTGGGCGAGTGTTTACTTGCCATGTTTAAACTTCAATGGTTCGGTGTTTCCTGTTTTTGCGATTTTCATCTCTGGATTGTCATCTTCATGATTTTGGGCTTTTGGGATATAGAAGGTAACCCCGTAGCCCACATTGCACAAGTTAAATGAGCATTGCCTCCAGTATTTCTGCTGCAAGTGCAGTCTTTGCAACAATGGTTATCCAGCAGATGTTGGCTGAAGTCATTACCTGAACTTTGGATTCATAACATGGTGTTTTCTGCAGATATGACTGATAACTGTGACAAAATAACTAGACAGGTATGTGGAAGCTCACCACAGGAGTAGATAACTGAATCCTGCTGTTTTCACAGTTATCAGTTTCTTTCTTCATTCCTGTGTTACTTTTTAAAATTATTCTAGTATTGTGTGTTGCTGTGTCCTTAAATGCTTTTTCTTTAATAGTCATATATTAGTACTAGGCTAAGTGCCTTTGTGGGTCATTTTTAGGCCTAGCTAATTACCGTATGAGAGAATCAAACTCTGCACCTTGTGTCTATAAGGTAAACACCTTAACCATTATGCCTCCCACTGCAGTTTAATGGAGTATTGCAGTGGGGTGTCTGGTGATATGATCTTAACACTAAATTTAGAATGTTCACAGTTTAAAGGTTTCAGCATGCAATACACAAAAGCTGTTGAATTTACTGTGCTAATTGTTTTCATCAGGGTACCTTTGTAAAGCATGTTGCAGTCACCAGGATTAGTCTGGCATTCTGAGAGATGTTTTCTCTTCTTTTCTGCTCACTGGATACCAGAGACTGACCAATGACACTTGCCATTATTGTGGAAGAAGGGTAGGGGGTCTATATATCATTTCTGTCTTATGTAGAAATTTTACACTTCTTTTCTGGGGCTACCTCAGTCTGTTAGAATTTAATAATCCACGTCTTATGCTAATTTGCACAAATTCCAACCTGATTGCCTCACACCATGATTATCTGGAGTATATTCTGTAATAACTAAAATATGATGTTCAGGCCGGTAACTCATGCCGAAATTTAAAAACCTCATAACTATCACTGCTTAACAAATTATGAATAACAGCAGTGTAACAGAAACTGATTCAAGTAACTTACTAGCTGTCGTCAGGTTAATTGTACTATGTATGATTCTCATATACAGTGGATATAAAAAGTGTACACACCCCTGTTAAAATGCCAGGTTTTTGTGATATAAAAAAATGAGACCACAATAAATCATTTCAAAACTTTTCCCACTTTTAATGTGACCTATACCTTGTACAATTCAATTGAAAAACAAACAAATCTGTTAGGGGAAAAAATATAAAAAATAAAAAACATACAATAAGGTGGTTGCATAAATGTGCACACCCTTAAACTAATACTTTGTTGAAGCACCTTTTGATTTAACTACAGCATTCGGTCTTCTTGGGCAGGAGTCTGTCAGCATGGCACATCTTGACGTGGCAATATTTGCCAACTCTTCCTTGCAAAAGCGCTCCAAATCTGTCAGATTGTGAGGGCATCTCTTGTGCACAGCCCTCTTCAGGTCACCCCACAGATTTTCTATTGGATTTAGGTCTGGGCTCTGGCAGGGCCATTCCAAAACTTTAATTTTTCTTCTGGTGAAGCCATTCTTTTGGTGATTTGGGTGTATACATGGGGTAATTGTTGTGCTGAAAGGTGAAATTCCTCTTCATCTTCAGCTTTCTAGCAGACGACTGAAGGTTTTGGGCCAAAAGTGACTGGTATTTGGAACTGTTCATAATTCCCTTCACCTTGACTAAAGTCCCAGTTCCAGCTGAAGAAAAGCAACCCCAAAGCATAATACTGCCACCAGCATGCTTCACCGTGGGGATGGTGTTCTTTTGGTGATGCAAAGTGTTGTTTTTACGCCAAACGTACCTTTTGGAATTGTGGCCAAAAAGTTCAACCTTGGTGTATTGTTTTGCAAATTTTAGCCGGGGCTGGATGGTTTTCTGTGTGAGAAAAGGCTTCCATTTTTCAACCCTACCCCATAGCCCAGACATATGGAGAATACAGGAGATTGTCACATGTAGTACACAACCAGTACTTGCCAGAAATTCCTGCAGCTCCTTCAGTGTTGCTGTAGGTCTCTTGGCTGCCTCCCTGACCAGTTTTTGCCTTATCATTTCATCAATTTTGGAGGGACATCCAGTTCTTTGCAACATCACTGTTGTCCCATATTTTCTCCACTTTTTGATGACTGTCTTCACTGTGTTGCATGGTTTCTCCAATGCTGTGGAAATTTTTTTGTACCCTTCTGACTGATACCTTTCAACAATGAGATCCCTTTGATGCTTTGTAAGTTCTCTGCGAACCATGGCTTTTGCTGTAGCAGGCAACTGAGTAAATGTCAGGAAAATCCTTCTAGGACAGCTGAACTTTATATAGGGTTAATCAGAGTCTCTAACTGATGGCAGGTGTTTACCCAAGAAGACTGACTGCTGTAGTTAAATCAAAAGGTGGTTCAACAGAGTATTAGTTTAAGGGTGTGCACACTTATGCAACCAGCGTATTGTACATTTTTTATTTTTTTATATTTATTCCCCTTACAGATTTGTTTTTCAATTGAATTGTACAAGTTATAGGTCACATTAAAGGTGAGAAAAGTTTTGAACTGATTTTTTTGTGGTCTCATTTTTTTATATCACAAAAAACTGGCATTTTGACAGGGGTGTATACACTTTTTATATCCACTGCAAGTAATGATCACACCTAGTAGTTTCTATAGTGATTGACATGGCTAATAGACATCTGAAACAGTTGACATGAAACCACTTTTAGCACAAAGCACAGCTTCCTGTCAGAAACTTTATAATCATGCAAAGGATATGCTGTAAATGTAACATAAAACAGTGTTCCAAAGATTGGGTGTAATAATGGAAAATGCTTTAGAGAATTATTGTAGTGCATGTTTACTGCCAGTTTGTTTTAAATAAATTATCCTTTGCAGAGACCTAAAATGTACAAGTTGAGGAAGAACTTTAAGATAAATATGATTAATAGCTTGACATGAAGAAAAGTAAATAATCAGCCAGCCTTGGGGAGGTTTAAGCAGTGGTGTTTCTGTTATGAGCACCAAACATAAACCAGCACATTTTATTTTAAATATTCAGTTGTACATTCCTAGTTGAAGTAGTGGCAGTTATAGGATGCTCATACTGTAAAGTTGGTATCAGTAGCCCTTTTGCCAAGTGCCTGTCTTGTCTCAGAAGTAAGCAGGTTATTGCAGAGGTAAAAGGACTAAAAAAGAAAAAAGCATTTTATTCGCTGCCTTAATTTATGGAGAAGTGAATACAAGGCCAGGCCAAGCTGGGCATCTAAGTACTTGAAACTAGCAGTAGATCAAGTGATAACAGCTTGTAAACTGGTACTCAGCTTCCTGTCTTTTACCTGATTAATTGCAGGTAAGTGTACAGGATGATGTGACGTTAATGTTAATGGGAATGCCCACAGGACTCAGGCCAAAAGTATAGTTGTGCAGAATTGTTGTAACTGTTTCGGACATTAAAGTATGAGCAGTTAGAGGCTGAAATAACTATATCATATGCATGCAACAACTTAGTTTGTACATGATAGTTCAAAGACGATTGTATTGAAAAGCAAGGTGAAAGGCAGAGAACTTAAGAGGTATTTCCCCTCTTAAATAACTTGAAAATTGAACTATTGGCAATCTAGACAGTTTGAAGGAGGGAAGGGAGAACATACATTTACGTTTAGAAGTCATCATGACATGATTCCCGTTCAACAGCAAAAAACATACTTGTAAGTTCACCTTTCTCCAAGATTTCAGAGATGATTATTGAGTGAAAGTAAGCCATCAGTGGTCCTATGTCTCTTCTGAAAGCCATTTAGTTGGTCATCCAGCATAACAAAGGCTTACAAGAGAGTTGTTAATTGCATTGCAACACACTTGTTTTCCAAGACTTTAGTTAGGCCACTTAGATGGGAGATGGGCTTTTAGTTCACAAGATCGGTCCTGGAAGCTTGCTTAGGCGATGAAGTAAGTGCTGATTTCTGAATAGTAGTAGTAGTGATATTATAGTAATCCTATTTATTAAGTAGGTAGTCCCACTTGACACACAGTCCATTTTCAGAAATGATCCACAGTTAATATCTAGTTAAGTGACTTGCTCAATGCCACACAAGAGACAAATGGTGGATGAGGGAATCAAACCCTGTACCACAAGAGCTACAGTTCACAACCTTAACCTATGCATCACCTGCCAGGCTACTGGGAAGACTCCACAGTTAGGAAAGTGTAGATAATAAGGAGGAGAGGCACTAAAATAAATGCTATCCACGCCCAAAGAAATATCGTTAGAGCCTGCATGACTGTAGGCCGTGGCACCTTAAAAAGGGAGACATTGGTAAACTGGAAATCAAATGTGAAGTTGAAAATCATTTGTGCTGTCCTTTTGGCAAGATAAGGTATTGTCACACTGAAGGAACTAAAGAGTTAAGCAAAGTATCCAGAAAAAACATCAGCCATATGATTATTACTGAAGTTTAGGGTTTCCTCCCACATCCAAAACACATGCAGTAGGCGGATTGGACACTCTAAACTGGCCCTAGGTGTGAGTGTGTGTGTGCCTTCTGTGGAAGGTTGGGCGCCGGGCTGGCAACTCGACACCGTAAAACTCCACTGCCAATTATGAGCGGACAGATGATCTGCTGTGGCAACCCCTAACCGGGAAAAGCTGAAAGAAGAAGACTGAAATTTAGTCCTACAACCTATTTTTTTTTTCCCTTCTAAAATCCGTTCTTGCTGTTTAGTAAGAAAGTCTCTGTGCCTCATGAAAGAGACCTTAGCCTACTTTGTCAGTTTTTTTTTTTTTCACGCAATTTTCTAATGACGCATATGTTTAGGAAATCACCTTGGGCTGTTAGTGGATTGGTTTAGCTTCCAAGTTGTCTCTTTGTTACTAAAAGCTGAAGTTGTTCAACTTGTTTGCTTGCTGTTAATCTCTCCTGACTTTATATGAATAGTGTTTCCTCTGTAGTAGGATAAGTATATTTTCTAACTGCAGAAAGCAGAGCAGCTGCAGCTGTACTATGAATATAGTTAAAGGGCTTTGGCCGCAGTTGTACAACGTGTCAAGTTTTTGCATGCTGAGCCAAGCATCAAGGAAGGAGTATTTTGTCCTAATGGTGCTAACACTAAAGCAGTAGGTACTTCATGGGCCACTGCTGTGAAAAAAAAAATATCTGAAGTATTACAAGTAGAAAGTGAAAAAATATCTGTAGTTACCATGCTGTCTTTAAAGCCATTTCCCATGCAGTGCACCAGGCTGCGTACGAGATGCAATAAAGCTGCTGGCAGACTTACCAGTCTTTAAAGTAAATTAAATACATTTCATGAAAGCAGAAAAGGCAGGTAAAACGTTGAGAAGCGTCACAGAGTCACCTATCAAATATGCAACAGCTGTAGAAGAGGTGCGTGCAGGATTGTGCAAACCCCATTTTTGCTGAAGGCAGTATACTAATTGCAGCAAACTCTGCACATTGTAACACTGAGTTTTGCAAGCCCTGACTTTGGCAAACTTGTATTGCAGTAAAAGATGATGTGCAAATTTCCATCTTACTTATTAAAACATCCCTAAAATTGATCCCCTGGTAATATGTTGGTAGCATTCCACAAAAAACAAAATCCAAACTGGCCTTTTTAACATTTTAAGACTAAAACAAAAATATGTACATTTTGTGAGCATGTGGAACACAGTTCACACACCTCTTGTAACTCATCTTTATGCCCGGTGTGTTGATGACAGAATTTCAGGCCAGAGTGGCATGGCATCCTCAGTGAATGGAAACACGAAAAGAACAGTTAAAGAATGAACACTCTGAAGTAACAAATATTTAATGAATACATTTAATTGTTCATTGAATATTTGCTAATTCAGGATGTCTGTTCTGTGGCTCTCTTTTTCTTTCATGCATTTTAATTTTCTCTTATACTGACATCCCAGCACACAAGGTCAGCAGTAACACAAAACTAAGAAAAATAAAAACATACTCATTTCCTGTGTAAAGGTGTCTTATCCCTTAGCATAGGGAAGCAGGTGGGCTTTTGATTTTTAGAAGCCTAGCCATACATTTCCATGACATTTTTAGCCCTTGTATTTTAAGTACGAATAATCCAGAGATGAGTAGAACATTTACATGTTAACCCAGTCCATGGGGGGACTAGGGTTTAAACCTGGGGTGAATTTGCAGTTACCTATCAATTTGTCCAGATTACATTTGAATAATGCAAGAGAAGTACTTTTGCTGTTCATAGCATTAATCGTAGCATTTATACAAACTTAACTCTTTAAGATTTAGTAAACCGTAAGTGAAAGCTGGGAAAGGAAAACTTCTACCTTGGAGACTGCCGCTAAGTCACACCCTTCGCAGAGACACAGCTGGAAAAGTAAAACCTTTGGATGTGGTGGCACTGTTTTCTTAAAGTTATATTTTTACTTGAAATCATTATTTTACAGGACTATAGAACCAGAGCAGCCACAAGCCACCAGAAAACTGTGTGATTGCACATGATCTTAAATGCAAGCAGTATGTTGCTGGAAGCTAACAAGTTAAACATGCTGGCATTGCCTTGAGTAAAATATTAACATAATTATTTAAAAAGTATAATAGTGGCTATGTAAAGCAAGCTTATATAGGATTATTTTGGCTAAAAATGTGATTAATAGATCACTGTGTATAAGACACAAAGAATGGATGGAAAGGGGTCCATTGACTTGACTGAACTGTAACATTCAAGTTTAATATTCCATAAAATGAGTACATCAAAGACCATATTAACCATAAATGCAACACACACATTCTGCTTCAACTGTAAGCATTTTTAAAAGACAAAATTAACAAATTGCAGAAATATTTGTCCTGTCTCATTGGAGACACTGCAGAAGTATTTGTTGCAGCTAATAAGGGAGACTGCAATAGTGTAACATTGAAGGAAAGTGTGTGATAAATGACTTACCTTGACTCCACTATGATAGTTTCAGACATAAACTCAAGTAATAGGCTTTATTTGTGCAGTTTGGAAGCAACAGTGTCAGTGTAGGGTATAGCCATAATGAAAAAAAAATAAAAATTAACCGTCAGATTAACAGAAGGTCATCTAAAATTTGTTACAATACAACACGATTCAGTATTCGGCTTTTTTCACCCATACATATTCTTTACTCTATCCTAGCTCAGCAGTAATTTCTTATTGCTTTCTGTTCTAGCCATCACGCTTAGTACACAGCTCCTGCCATTCTCTGTGGCCCGTCACTTTGATTTGGACGTCTCACAGGGTTGCAAGCTGGCTCACAGATAGAACCCACGATGTGAAAGTAACAGACTCCAAGTCAGACTGCTGACCAGTCACAAGTGAAGTCCCTCAAGGTTCAGTCATGGGTCCTTTCCTATTTGGTATCTACTTCTGTGAAGTCCAGGCCAACACAAAGGGACTCTGGCTGACAAAGTTTGCAGACGATTACAAGTTGGGAGCTGTTATTAACTCCCAAAGTGATGTTGACATCCTACAGAAAGGCCTCACTGAGACCAACGACTGGTGTCAGAACCATGGCCTTAAGCTCAGTGCCAAAAAATGTTGTCATCCCCTTTGGAAAAAACCCGGTTCCCATGAATTACCACATTGATGGTAGTCCAGTGAACACAGAAGATGTTATAAGAGATCTGGAAACACAGGTTGACGGGAACCTCTCTTTTGACCACCACATTGCCACTGTGGTCAGAACGTCCTATGTGGCACATCTCATTACTAAAGGTTTTGCATCCAGGAAGAAAGAGGTCATTGTCTTTCTCTACTCTTCCCTCATTAGGCCAATCATCGAGTACAATGCCCCATTTGGCATGTACCTCACTAGACACCTGCAACAACTGGAGAGGCCGCAAAAGTACCTCACAAAGAGGATCCTAGGCCTTAAACATTTGTCCTATATGGACAGACTCAAAAAACTCAAACTATTCTCTGTCTCGTATCGCCTACTTAGAGGCGATCTCTGCTTGACTTACGAAGCCATATCTGACCCAGCTCTGTTAGAAATGCTACATCTAAAGAAATCCCAATCCATCCGCACCACACACTCCAGAGACCTCAACCTCATTACCACAATCAACAGAACAAGCTGAAAGGGAGAGTTTCATAACCTAGAGACTGCCCATGCTATGGAATAGACTCCCCAAACAGAGTACCTCACTGGCCCTCTTCAAGAGAAAATTTGATGAGTGGATGGGAAATAGAAAATTCACCCTGGGATCACTCCAGTAGCTCTACTCGACAGAGGCACTGGGAACTAAAATCAGGTAGCAGGATGCCAGGGTAATCCTATAGGCTAGGCTTGTAGAGCCTCCAGAGCCATTAGCCTAGTACACACCCATGAGCCTGTGAACATAGGCTTATAACTGAACTGGGAGCTGTAGAAAAAGGGACACTGACTTTACAGTAGATGCAGCTACTGGTTTCTTCACAGATATTGTAGCAGGAAATAGCCTTCTGGGGGCGGGGGCATTGCTTCACTCCCCAACCGTATCCCCAGTTTCCACCCACCCCCCTTTCATACATGTATATTCCCCCGTCCTTTCCTGCATCCTCTATTCTATTCAGAACCATCCGCAGACACAGCTAGCAACAATTGCATTTCCAGATGTTCTTCATATTTCACTGTTGCAGTCATCACATTTGGGTTATCTGTCTGCAGGTAGCCCTCAGCCAGCCCGAATACCAGAGTCCTCAGATTTCTGCATTGGATGCTGTCGCTTCTTCCATGACGTCAGGTTGTCAGGGGTATAAAACATGCAGCCGATGCCATTACATCAGTCTTTCTTGCCGTGCAGTGCCCGAAGCAGAAGCAGTTCGCAAGTGCCGGTCGGCTAACTCTTGAAATTTTCGTTTACGAGTCTCAGACCCAAAGTCTTCAAAAAAAATAAGTACCCCATTGGGGATCCTTTTTTCTTGCTCTAACCGATAGAGATTTTCATTCTTACTGTGTCACCTGTTTAGGCCCAGACCAAGACGTCCCTCACTGTCAGTTTTGTGCCTTGTTCAACGCCCAAACTATTCATCATCGGGCTATTTTTGTAGCCAAATACTTTCGTTCTCGATCTCTGTACCCCGAAATGGCTTTGTTAAGCCATCTGACTACCGATCCTCAGAAAAATTGTAAGGATAAAGACAGAGACAGACCGCATAGGTCCAAAACTGCCAACGATGCTTCCATTAAGCTAGTCACTAGTCCGCCGGTACTCATTGGGGCGCTTTTGCAGCCCCTGATACCCGCTACTACAGATTCACAGGCCTCTACTGAGACCCATTCGGAGTCCGGTATGCCACGCGATGCTTCTTCGACTATGAAACCTGCGGATGTCTCTACTTTGGATGGGTCCGGAGCCACTGTGCAGGCACCGGCTTCTGAGGGTGTATTCAGGCCTACAGACTTTCATGTTAAACTGATGGCATAGTTTCCAACTAGAAGTACCGAATTCCTCTGGCATAAACCTCGCAATATGCCTAGAAAGCCAACGACCAAACCGCAGATTCAGGCCCATATGCCTCAAAAACAAATGCTTAGAATGGCTGAAGACCTTATTACCTTAATTAGGGGAAGCCAGCCTTCCCCCTCTAAGAGACCTAAAACAGATTTTCTTTCTGATTCTTCTGATCAGGTATCTGATATCTCTGCTCCTTCTGATTACCAGGATTTGCCCTTATCTACTTATGAAGATTCTGATGCAGAGGATTCCATTCTCTCTGCTTAGATTCCAGAAGATTTTTCTTTTGGTGAAACCTTTCATACCTTTAGGGAGCATTTCCGCTGGGAAAGCCAGGACTATTCTGAGTCCAAAAAGAGACTGAGGGAATTCTTACTCCTGCCGCAACACAGGCCTCTAGCTATCCCTCCTGTTCTGGCTGTTGTAGATGATGTTTTCTTGGAATCTAGCCTTACCCCAGACACTTTACCTCCAGCTCCCAGAAAACCTGACTGGTACTACAGAGTACCTGACTCTCACAAGTTCCTCTTCAAGAATCCTACTGCGGATCCAGAGGCCATTTCTCAAGGACCAAAAGGCATTAAGGCTACTTCTGCCAAAAATCCTACCCCTTCTGATAGGAGATTCTAGAGCCTTAGACAGATGGGGTAAGAAGGTACACACCTCTGCTACTTTCGCCATTAGGGCTTTAAATTGACAGTTTTATATGTTAAAGTATCAGCTGCATATTATGGGACTACTTAAACAAAAAATGATGTTTATTCCTGACTGTGCTGAACACAAAGACTTGCAAGATTTAATGCATTCTGCAGAACAAGTTGGTAAACATACTTTGCAATGTGGTTTTGATGCTTTAGAAGCATCTTGCAGGGCTGCCGTCACTGGGTCTGTACTTAGAAGGAATGCTTGGCTTAAGGAACAAAACTTGCTAGATCATGTTAAAGATAAATTACTGGATGCACCCTTAAACCAAGACTGTCTTTTTGGCAACAAAGCAGAAGAAGTCCTGAAAAGGATGGAGGAAAAAGCTAAATCTATGCAAACTGTTAAAGATTTCCTACAGGTACAGCCTCCCAGATTCAGTAGGCATTGTCCTTCAAAGAACTGGTTCTTTCCAGTCCCTTCCAGGCCTTCTCAGTCCAAACCCAGGAACAGCAGACCGCCAAGACTTCAGTCTCAGGCTACGCACAGATCTAAGCAGTGGGGAACTCCCACTTCCAAAGCAGGGAGTAGTAAGCTACCCCCTATAGAAAAATGGCACAATGACTTAACCTTTAACCCTTGCTACTTTCTCCCTTAGGAGGAAAGCTCGCCCTGCATGCAAAAAACTGGGACCTCATTACCCAGGGCAAATAGGTTTTGAACATAGTTTCCCGAGGATACAGATTCCACTTCCACACACTACCAACCCCAAATGGTTGGCCAGACCTCCCCCCAAATCAATGGGTGGTGGCCCAACAGCAGTTTCTCTCTCTTCTCAGTATCAGCGCTATATAACCTGTCCCAGCAGAACTAAGGGGACAATGTTTTTATTCAAGACTTTTTCTGGTACCCAGAAAAGAAAACTCCTGATATCCTATTCTGTACCAATACCTTTGTGGTGGTTCCAAAATTCAAAATGCTAACTCCTCAACAGCTTCTTCTTATGCTAGCCAAGGATGCCTGGCTGGCAACTCTAGACTTAAGCTTACCCGCACATCCCAATAAGAGAATCCTGCAGACAATACCTACGTTTCAGGGTGGGCTCCATGCACTTTCAGTTCTCTCAACTTCCCTTTGGCTTATCTACTGCGCCCAGGGTGTTCACAAAGTGTCTAGCTCCAGCCATTGCATTTTGCAAGCAGAGAAGTATTCAGATTTACCCATACTTGGACGATTATCTGATTCAGGCAGAAATCCAGGATTTGCTATTACAACACCTGGCATTTGTAAAGAAACTTCTAACCTCACTGGGGTACACCATCAATGAAAAGAAATCTCACCTAGTACCCTGCCACCAGATTGTATTCCTGGGAGCAAGCTTAAACACAACTTCCCAGATGGCATTCCTCACTCCGGAGAAACAAGTTTATTTGACAACCTACTTCAAACTATTGGCCACAAAAACCCAGCTGTCTGCAAGGAAAATACTGCAGGCTCTGTGGTTAATCGCCTCTTGCATTCTGCTAATTCCATATGTAAGACTGCATATGAGGAAACTCCAATGGTATCTAAAAAGTCTATGGTGTCAACATTCTCAGGACCCGGAAACAATGATTCCTACCATTCCTTGTCTAAAAACAGTTCCTTTGGTGGGCAGAAGCCTGATACCACAACAAGGGACTCCCTTTCACTCTACCCCCTGCTGCCCACACCCTAACAACAGACGCATCAGACTATGCATGGGGGGCTCACATGGCAGGGCAGTGCATTCAGGGCAAATGAAACCCGAGACAGATGCACCTGCATATCAATCAAAAAGAAATGTTGGCTGTATAGAATGCTGTGACAGCCTCCAAAGACCTTATTCTTCCAGGGCAACTATTGGTAAAGACAGACAACACCACAGTTATGTGGTACATAAACAAGCAGGGGGGACCCCACTCCTACCCTCTCTGCAGACTAGCCATGGCTCTGTGGAGCACAGCCATGAGCTACCAAGTGCACCTACAAGTTCAATTCCTGCCAGGCAAACTAAATTAACTGGCAGACAACTTAAGCAGAAATCTCATGGACCCACACGAATGGAAACTATTACCCAAAATATTCAACCTCTTGAGGAACAAATGGGGGACTCCAGAGGTGGACCTGTTTGCCTCCCCTCAGAACTACCAATTGAACAAATTCTGCACCAGAACTCCCCACAGTCAAGCTTGGAAAGTGGATGCCCTGTTCTTTACCTGGGAAAGCATATTGGTTTATGCCTTTCCCCCTCTGCCTCTCCTCTTGAAGGTTCTACTAAAGATCAAACAGGACAAGCCAAGGACAATACTGATTGCACCAGACTGGCCACACCAGCACTAGTACCCCCTCTTGCACAGTCTGACACTGCTACAACCATGGCACCTGCCTCAGACCCCTTCCCTGCTGTCCCAGCAGGCGGGCCAGATTCTGCACCCTCAGCTTCAAACCCTGAACCTTGCAGCCTGGCTAATTTCATGAGCTCTCCTCTAGCATCCCTCAGTAAGCAGGTACTGGATGTCATTCTGGAAGCAAGGAGGCCTAGTACCAGAAAATCCTATGCTGAAAAGTGGAAAAGATACTGTTCCAGGAGCCAGGCTCAGGGGATGGGCACTACAGTGCCCAGCTTACCTCATATTCTACAGTACTTAACAGAAATGCTCCACAAGGGCCTATCCTTCTCGTCAATTAAGATAAGATTCATGCCTCTGCCATTTCAGCCCATTATAATACTGAACCACCCCCCTTCTCTCACCTCTTGCTAAAACAATTCTGTAGAGGGGCCAAAAATTTAAGACCCCCAAGGAGAGATCCCACTTTAGCCTGGGACCTTAACTTTGCATTGGAAAAGCTCACTCTTCCCCCACTTTGAGCCAGCTGCAACAGCAGAGTTGAAATTCTTTTCTTGGAAAACAGCCTTACTTCTAGCCATCACTTCAGCAAGAAGAGTGGCTGAATTACAGACCCTTATGGCAGTGGAACCCTTCAGTATCTTCCATGCGGACAGGGTTTCCCTCAAGACTAATCCTTCCTTTATGCTCAAGGTGGTGTCTAGTGTGGCCCTAAACCAGTCCATTCATTTGCCTACTTTTTCCCTAATCCACAAAACAAAGAGGAATGGATACTGCACTCTCTGGACGTGCACAGACAACTTAGATTCTATTTGGACAGGACTAAGCCTCTCAGAAAATCTGACCAGCTGCTAGTTGGCTTTGCTGCAGGGGCAGAGGGGAAGGCCATTTCAAAGCAAACCATTTCCAAATGGATAGCCCATTGCATTCATTTCTGCTTCAAGCACCATGGAAAAACCTACCCCACAGGGGATAAGATCACATTCCACCAGGGCTGTATCTACCTCTACGGCATTTCTCAGAGGAGTCCCTACCAGGGACATCCTGGAAGCTGCTACCTGGAGCTCTGTACATACCTTCACCAAGCATTACCAAATGCCTATCTTTTCTAAATCCAGAGCTGGATTTTCACAGCAGTCTTGCAGGGCTTAATAGCTGGCTGTAATGCTCTTTGACTACCTCCTCTCTTCCTTAGCTTTGGGAATCAACCCAAATGTGATGACTGCAACAGTTAAAAATGAAGAACATAGTACAGTCGTGTACACTTACCATAAATATAAATGTTCGAGTGTATTCACTATTGCAGTCCTGGTTACCCTCCCTCCAGCTCCGTGACTTCTCTTGCCTCTACCTTTCCTTCTTGTTTGGTATATATATTTTTTATGTGTATTTGCTTTTTGATGGGGGTGTACCATACCATATAATTGCTTCCTATTGTGGGGGCAAGAAAAACTGATGTAATGGCGTCAGCTGCATGTTTTATACCCCCGATGAGCTGACGTCATGGAAGATGGCAGCATCTGATGCAGAAATCCGAAGACTCTGGTATTCAGGCGGGCTGAGGGCTACCTGCAGGCACATAACCCAAGTGTGATAACTGCAACAGTGAATACACTCGAACATTTACATTTATGGTAAGTGTACACAACTGTACTTTACCTTTTCAATCCCATCCACAGCCAAGCCTAGCAGCAGTTATCTCCACAAACTAAATCCGCTAGTCCTTTTTTATACTGTCCACCCATTGTTATATACATCTACTTCGCTTTGCAATTTCTGCCTCATCTCTCACATATACTTACTAACATCAACACTCCTTTTTCCTCCCTTCCATTTCACTCCATTAATTTTCATAATAATGCTAGCTTATTTTCTGTCTACAATACTACATATTTACCTAGCTTACCTCACTTCCTGTGTTAGCCCTTTCAGAGACTGTCTGTTCACTAACTCCCCTGTAAATACTACAGTGCTAAGACCACCACTTCATCTTAGTATCTCATCTGGTTCAGTACGAAAGAGTTACACCTCTGCAACTTCAAGTACTTACCAGTTCATACAAAATCAACAAGATTTATTTATTTTATTTATTTTTTACATTTGTTAACCGGGTTAGTCCGCCTGGGTCAAGAGAGCCCCTTTTCAGTGGAGACCCGAGGAGAAAAGCTCCAGCAAAGTAATTAAAAAATAAGAAAAAAAAACTAACAGTTCAAGTTGTAAGATACCCAACAGTACAAAAACAGAGAGAAATATACAATGCGAATATATACAAGGCAAAAATACAGTATTTTGAGAATGCAGTAGCAATATGTTTGAGAATTTTGGTTAGCATTAAGTTATTTACAAGGAATGTAGCAATGCCTAAAATAAAAAAATTCAAAGTAACATCATGACATAGTACAACAAAGATACATTTAATAGCATAGGTATTAACTGCAGAGAGAGTAATATGTGTAGACAGTTTAGGTAGATAAACTGTGAGAAGAAAAATGCATTAGGTAATTTCCTGACAATTACAGATCCATGCATGTTGAAAATTAATTTTTAGTTGCTTTTTAAATTCACCACTTTTGGTAGACTTCTAGAAGTCTTTATATTAACAGACGAAAAGCGCTTTACACTTGGACTTGTTGATTCTTGTTTTTTGGCTTCTTTTGGACTTTTTTCCATCACAACATTGGTTTTTAAAGGACATTGATTTTATTAAATACTTGTTTGTGGACGCCGGCATTTTTCCTGAGCCGTTTTTCTTGTTTTTCACATCAGTTTTTTGTTCTTGGTGGTTGCATACTGTATTAAGGTAGAGTGGGGACAGGAGACATGGAGGTTATTTATAAATATATTAAAAAGTAGGGGGTCCAGGATAGAACCCCGGGGAACCCAAGTCTTAACAAGATGGAAAGGGGAGAAGGATGTTTGGAATCCGATAGACTGATATCTGTCTGAGAGGTAGCTGTTAAACCAGGAAGTAGTGGAGGTAGAGAGTTGTAGGCTGGAAAGTTTGTTTGGGAGGATGGAATGGGAAATGGTATCAAATGCTTTGGATAGGTTGAGGAACAGAGCTGATATGAGTTTATCATCATCTCTGGCTTGAACAGTGTTGTGTGTGAAAGATAGGAGGGCAGTGCTAGTGCTGTGCGAGGGATGAAAACCATGCTGTGTGGGTGTAATTAGGTTTGCCTGTAAGAGATGGTTTAGTGTTTGTGTAGGTATACATTTTTCCAGTATCTTGGATAAGGGGGAATAATATGACAATAGGCCCGTAATGTGAGGGTACTGTAGCATTTCCTCCCTTATGGAGGGGTATTATGAAGAATTTTTTTCCAGATATCTGGTACTATAATTGCTTGGATGGAGCTACTGATAAGTATAGATACAGGGTATGCTATGGATTCGGCTGCATGTTTGAGAAATAATGGAGGGAGTTTTTCGGCTGATTGGGAGCAGGACTTGTGTTAAGAAGTGATCTGATGAAGGAAGTTTCTACGGGTGCTAGGGAGAATGAGGAAGAGATGAGGTAGGAGGTGGAGTCTTAATATCAAGAGTTTCTGGTTTAGTAAGCTTATTTATTGTTTCGATGAAAAAATTGTGAAGGAGGGTTGCAGGTTTCATTAGAAGGTTTGTTAGTGAAGGGGTTTGATGAAGATGAATTCCGTGGAGATAGTAATTTGTTTATTGAGTTCCAGAATGTCCTTGGGTTAGAATGTGGGTTCCTCAGAGATTTTTGAAAAACCGGACCAGGCCAGCTTCCAAAAGAAAATCAGGAATACCAAGCCCAGTCACTTCCAGGTCAGTGTGTCACAGTGTCTTCCTAGTAACTAGAAATATTGTGCTACTAATCTAGTACAGTCTGATGAAAAGAACAACAACTTCTGCAGGGAAAAACAATACAAGTGTGGGTTGCAGGTACATATGTAAACCTTTTTCAAGAGAAAGAAAGTAGTTTTAAGTAATTGACCTAGGAGTTCAATAGGAAGAGAAAAATTGGGGGGGACCAGTAGCGTACACGTTTACAGTAAAATGCTATAGCAAAATGTCTTCTGTTTTGAGGACAGATTAAATACAACTGTAACATATAGTTTAGCTGAAAGTACTTTAGTGTTCCAGCGACACAGGGTCTCACAGTGCAGGGCAGATGTCCTTCAAGGATGCATCTGCAGTCATAGCAAATGGGTTGTCCTGTCGTCAGGCAGCCCTTCGGTCGGCCGGATTCCAAAGTCTGGGTCTGGCCTCGGCTGGTGTCGCACTTCACCCGACGTCATCTCTGCTGGTCTTCGGGTATAAAGGCATCAGCCGACGCCATTTTCCTCAGTCTTTCTTGCCGTGGCGCAAGCAGAAGTTGTTCGCAAGTGCCGGTCGGTCAGATCCAGAGATTACTACTACCGAATACTACTTCGAAGACTTCTAAAAGCTAAGTACCCGTTGGGGACTCTTTCTTGCCTCAGCCGATGTCAGAAAAAGTAAATAACTGTTTAACTTGTGGGAAACAAATACCTCATAAAGATTTCCACTCTTACTGCTTACCTTGTTTAGGCCCAGACCACGACGTAGCAGCCTGTTTAGCCTGTGCTTCCTTCAACCGACGAACGCTTAGGCGTCGGTCGGAGTTCGCTGAACAGTTTTTCGGCTCAGATTTTGCGTACATTATGCCGTCGGATCCTCCGACATCTCAAATTGTTAAAAAACGCAAAGAAAAAGACCGACACTCGCGGTCCACGGTTTCGGCCGAAACCACGGTTAAGCAAACCGCGAGTGTCTCGGTTTCGGCCGAAACCGAGCAAACGGGTCAATCTTCAGCCGAATCCATGACTACTTCCGAGGCCCCTGCTACCCTAGTTGAATCGGCCTCTGAAGTTTTGCCTACTACTGTGGTTCCTTTAGAATTATCGGACACCATCCCTTTGGATGTCTCTACCCCAGCACGTGGTGCTGCTAGGCCTCCTGCAGCCATGTCTATTAAGGCCTTTGCCAGGGCTAAAGCAGCCAAAACTACTAAATCAGTGCCTGTTAAGCCCCCCTCACACAGGCCCAGTTCCAGTTCTCAAATGCTTACTCTGGCAGAGGATCTCATCTCTTTAATAAGGGGATCCCGATCTCACCCAGACAGGGCCTCTCAGCCTCCTGAAAAGAGACCTAGAGCAGAGCCCCCAGAACCAGTGTCCTCAGATGATTCTTCTAATGACTCAGACATTACAGACCAACCAGAGGCTCCTTTGTCTACTTATGAAGATTCCGATGCTGAGGAATCTATTCCATCTGCCTCTCCACCAGAGGAATTTTCCTTTGGAGAAACATTGCATGCCCTGAGAGAGCAATTCCAATGGCAGGGACAAGATTTCTCAGATTCAAGAAAAAGGCTTAGGACCTTGCTACACTTACCACAACATAGGCCCTTAGCTATACCTCCAGTTCTTCCTGTTGTGGATGATGCATTTAATGATGTTTGCACTGCTCCTGATACTTTACCTCCAGCCCCTGCCAAACCCGATAGGTTTTACAGGGTACCGGACACTCATCACCACCTATACAAGGCCCCACTCGCAGATCCTGAGACTATCTCCCAGGGGCCTAAGGCAGTAGCTTCGACCTCAGCAAAAAACCCTCTCCCTTCTGAAAGGGAATCCAGGTCCTTAGAGAGATGGGGTAAGAAAGTTTACACCTCTGCTACCCTCTCAGCTAGAGCTTTGAACTGTCAGTTTCATATGATCCAATACCAAGAGTTTATGCTTGATCAGTTAACTAAGAAACTGTCCTCTGATGATCCTTTAGATAAGAAATATGTTCTAGAAATGGTGAATAACATTCAGCAGGTTAGTAACCATTCTTTAAAATGTGGCTATGATGCACTGGAGGCTTCATTTAGATCAGCCATGACTGGCACAGTTATAAGAAGGCATGCATGGTTGAAAGAACAGGTCTTGCGGATCATGTTAAAGCAAAGCTGTTAGATGCTCCTATGGATAAGGCCAGTCTATTTGGTTCTCCTGCCCAGCAAGTAATGAAGAAAATGGAAGAGAAGGCAAAATCTGTACAAATAGTTAAAGATTTCTTACAGGTTCAGCCCCCAAGGTTTAGCAGGAACTGGCCCTCCAAAAATTGGTCCTTTCCAGACTCCTCTAAATCTCAGAGAGGCAGGAATAGACGTTCCAGAGGCAGAAATCAATCCAGAGGAGGTGCCTACAGAGGACGCCAGTGGCAAGGCAACAACCACCGAGGCACAGACACAACCACTGCCACTGCAACAGGACAATCACAGTGACTTGGCTCTGACACCGCCTACCAGGGAACAGATAGCAGCACCCTTAGGTGGAAAGTTAGCCTTATTTTCAAAAAATTGGCACTATATCACAAAAGACAAGTGGATTTTGCAGACTATAGACCAAGGCTACAGGTTTCATTTCCACACCTTACCAGTAAAAGAGGAATGCCAAACCTACCTCCAAATCAGAAAACAGAAGCTCTAAAACAGATAGCTCAATTAACAGAAATGAGAGCTGTGGAAAGAGTACCATCAACAGAGCAGGGCAAAGGATTCTACTCCAGACTCTTCCTAGTACCAAGAAAAGAGAAAAGTTGGAGACCTATTCTCGACCTGTCCGCCTTAAACACATTCATCATTGTTCCAAAATTCAAAATGCTGACCTTGCAGCAACTTCTTCCCATGCTGGGCAAGGAGTGTTGGCTGGTAACTCTAGATCTCAAGGAGGCATACCTGCACGTCCCCATACGACCAAATTGCAGAAGATACCTCAGATTTCTTGCAGGATCAGAGCATTATCAATTCTCAGCATTGCCCTTTGGCTTATCTACTGCGCCCAGAGTATTCACAAAATGCCTGGCATCAGTAATCGCTCATTGCAGGCTACAGGGAATCCAAATTTATCCTTACCTAGATGACTGCCTGATACAAGCGGACAACAAAAGCAAGTTGACAAAAGACTTACAAAGAGTCATTTGCTTACTACAAGCCCTGGGATACACAGTCAATTTAAAAAAATCAAGACTAATACCATCCCAAACAAGAACGTTCTTGGGTGCAGAATTGGACACAGTAAAGCAGATGGCATTCCTAACTGCAGAAAATCAAGAACAACTCCCTCTTTACTTCTTGGCATTAACAAAGCAGAACAAACTAACAGCAAGGAAAGTACTGCAGGCCTTGGGCTTCATGGCATCATGCATAATCCTGGTCCCCCATGCCAGACTGCATATGAGAAAACTTCAGTGGTACCTAAAGAATTTATGGTCTCAACACAGGCACAGCTTAGAAACCGAAATTCCACTAATCCCATGCCTGAAACAAGAGTTCCTATGGTGGGCTCAAGCATGCCAGTCAAACCCAGGCTTGCCCTTCCAAAACTTACAAACAAGCCAAACCATCACAACGGACGCCTCAGACCTAGGTTGGGGGGCCCACATGCTGGAGAAATGCATACAAGGATTATGGACCCCAGATCAACTGCACCTACACATAAATCAAAAAGAAATGCTGGCAGTAAAATTAGCAATCCAGAATTTCAGACCATTCCTCAAAGAAGGCCATTTGATGATAAGGACAGACAACACCACAGTCATGTGGTACATCAACAAACAGGGAGGCACGCATTCATACCCCCTATGCAGAATGACTCTGGACCTATGGAATATGGCTCTGAGCTACAACATTCAGTTACAGGCAATATTTGTACCGGGGAAAGAAAACATCCTAGCAGACATGTTAAGCAGAACAACCTCGGATGTTCACGAATGGATGCTACACCCGGACATCTTCAAGGCCATCACACAGAAATGGGGAATGCCACAAATAGACCTATTCGCATCCCCACTCAATCACCAGCTCAAGAAATTCTGCACAAGGACATACCACCCACTTGCATGGAAGGTGGACTCTCTATCCTTCAGTTGGAAAGGCCTGACAGCATATGCATTCCCACCTCTTCCCTTGATGCACAAGGTACTACTGAAAATCAAAGAGGAGTGTCCAAGGATAATTCTGATAGCTCCAAATTGGCCAAGACAACACTGGTATCCATTGCTGAGGAGCATGTCTCGGAACAGAGCGTGGACACTACCCCTGATGCCTTTGATGTTAACTCAGAACAACTACAACATCATGCATCCAAATCTGAAAACTCTACAACTAACTGCCTGGAACATTACATAACAGCAACTAACCCACATTTATCTCAAAGGGTTAAGGACATTATCCTGGAGGCCCGCAGACCTTCGACTAGAAGGAACTATGCAGGGAAATGGAAAAGGTTTGTCATTTGGAGCACTGAAAGAGGAACAGATGTGTCAAAGGTAGATATTGCCAACATCCTGGAGTATTTGGCAGAGCTTCTCCATACAGGCCTGTCCTATTCCTCCATCAAGATACATGCATCAGCTATTTCTGCAGAATACAGCTTCGATCCCCCTGTCTTCTCACATCCTCTACTCAGGCAGTTCCTCAGAGGAATCAAGAATGTAAAACCTCCTAGGAAACCACCATTACCAGCATGGGACTTGAACTTTGTGCTAGAAAAACTGACACTCCCTCCATTCGAACCAGCAGCAACAGCAGATCTTCAACACCTATCCTGGAAAACTGCTTTCCTACTGGTAATTACCTCAGCAAGAAGGGTTTCGGAACTACAGGCCTTAATGGCAGTACAACCCTTCCTAATCTTCCATCAAGATAGAGTATCCATGAGAACTAATCTTACATTTATGCCTAAGGTGGTATCCAGAGTGTCTCTAAACCAGGCAATCCACCTACCTACCTTCTTTCCCAATCCACAGAACAGGGGGGAAAGACTGCTGCATACCTTGGATGTACATAGACAGTTACGCTACTACCTGGACAGAACCAAGGGCAATAGAAAAACTGACCAGCTTCTAGTAGCCTATGCAACAGGAAGGGAAGGAAAAGCAATCTCCAAACAGACAATCTCCAAGTGGATAGGAAATTGCATAAGATTCTGTTACTCCTACCATGGAAAGCCAATTTCACAGAACATAAGACCTCACTCTACAAGGGCTACAGCCACTACCACAGCTTTCTTACGAGGAGTGGCTACCGAGGACATTATTGAGGCGGCTACGTGGACCTCCGTGCATACATTTGCCAAGCATTATAACTTACCTCTATACTCTAGATCCCGAGCAGGGTTTGCCACTGCTGTACTGCAAGGGATCCTAACTACACCATAATTCTATTTCCTCCTCCCCTAGTTTGGCTATGGTATTCTACCCATTTGTTATGACTGCAGATGCATCCTTGAAGGACATAGTACAGTTTTGTACCTACCATAAATGTAGATGTCCGAACAGGATAGCATCTGCAGTCAGGATTACCCACCCTCCTTCCCCTCTGTGGTACTCCTAGGGTATTTACCCTCCTAATAGCTAGCTGGGGGGGGGATCTCTTATGGTGTATTTGTTTGTATATATGTACATACATGCTTATTTTTTGTTTGCCTTCTACCTTTTTGGAAACATTGGCATTCATCCAAAATTTAGCTCTCCAAGAGGGCAACTGGCATCTGGGGCAAGAAACACTGAGGAAAATGGCGTCGGCTGATGCCTTTATACCCGAAGACCAGCAGAGATGACGTCGGGTGAAGTGCGACACCAGCCGAGGCCAGACCCAGACTTTGGAATCCGGCCGACCGAAGGGCTGCCTGACGACAGGACAACCCATTTGTTATGACTGCAGATGCTATCCTGTTCGGACATCTACATTTATGGTAGGTACAAAACTGTACTTTAGACAGCCTTTGGTTTATTGGAGGTTCGCCAGGACACAGAATAAAACGTTTGATGGGGGTACTGGAAATAAAAAGGAAAAGGAGGTAAATATTAGGACTGACATTTTAAAACACACTGATTACCAAGTAACTAAGAAAATAGAGGATGCAGGGGATGGACAGTATACGTTGTAAGAAACAGCACAATTCTTTGAGCAACACAAAATGCAAGGAAAGCAGATAAAAAAACACAGTTGATACCAAGCTGTTGTAACACTATATTATTATGCATTGTTATAAAGGTTATGAAGGGAAACAGTAACTAGTAAGATGCTGTACACAATTTAGCATTCTCCACAAAAAGTCAGGAATAACAGTGGTATGCAACAGGAACACAAGCAGCTACTAAGATGCTACACACAATTTAGCATTCTCCCGAAAGTGAGGCAAGCTAGCTTAAGTCATGATCATTCAGCTGTGTCAACTGAGACAGTTGTTCAAGCCACAAATCAAACCAAGTGTCATCTGAGCTGTAGTCTCTATTATTGGAATTGGCATCAGGAGTTGAAATGTACAGAGAAGTAAACTTGTTTATTTTGAAGTCTTTCTTGTGATGTCTAAAGGCCCTTGCTTTGATTTTGAGAGCTGACAGGTAGTGAGGTATATGAGTTTAGTCATTTGCTGCCTGAAAGGTAAGAACTGATCAGGTATGCTAAAAATGATAAAAACTGAAAAGGACTTAGTTGTTTAGTGGCCTGCTAGACCTTCAGGCATTCAAAGTTAGACAGCCTATGTTGGGACATTTCAGTGCATAGCATTTGCTGCCTGAGAAATGGTCTTACTTACACAAAAATACGTAAAATAATTATTTCAGTAGGTTGGGAATGCAGTCAGCTCTTCAAATTTAGTCCAGCTTGGAAAAATGTTTGCCCTATCATTGCTGTACTGGGGGATAGTGAATGAATGCTTTGGAGAAAAAAGTGGTACCCCATTTTTATTACTTTATTTATTGTTATTATATTGTCTTAAGAGGCTGTTATGGGCTGACCGCATTTGACTATGGCCAACAGCCTAAAAAAGCCAGTAAACTAGTTACAAAAATTGTATGACAGTCCATTGATTTTGACAGTACTAATGGCATGATGCAGGCATAATACATTTGCTGCAGAAGTATGCAGGGATGTATACCTGTTTTCAAAGACAAAAGCACAAACAAACATGTCTTGTACATACGTAAGCTTCAGATGTCTGCCGAGGACAAACATTAAGTACTAGCCCGTGAAAACATCACTAAAGGGGAGGGGGATATTCCTGGTAACTAGTAATTTGTTGCCCAAATAATAATGGTGCTGGAACACAGCTTCAAGTAATGAGTATGTCACACTAACAGTTCTGTTGCACCTGTAGCTGTTTCTTTTTATCCTAAATGCCTTTAAAAGGATGTATCCTGAAATGTGAGGTAGCTTGTTCCTGTTTTTGTAAACATGCTGGTTAGCGAGAATCTCCACATAGATATTCATTTTGGAGATTTTTATCACTTGTGCAGTAGATTTTTTAAATAGACTGTTTGCATTGCAGTGTACTAGTTTATTAGCCAAACAGGAATACTGCCACTTGAGTTAGTTGTAGTTACTAGTTAAACTCAAGTTAATTGAGGCTATGGAGGGCTAAGCAGTGCTTTTTTTGTGATCTCTTGCAGAAACTCTAGTTATTATATTGTAAACCAGTTCAGGCCTGTGGATTATTGGAGCTTGTAGGTTAATTTGCAGATGTATAGGGTATTGAAGAGAGTAAGTATATATTAGCAATATAGATTGTTGAGTACCATAGAAATATGTGCTGTTGTGCTAGAGCCTACTTTGTTTAAAGTTAATTTTGCACACAACATTATGCATTTTTTTGTTGAACTGTAACCAGTTTAAATGATGAGACCAAGCAGATGTCCTTCCATTCATTTGTTGAAATATTCCTTACATCTGGGATTCCCTGCCTAGGGCAGCTCGACGTCTGGCTAGTGTACAAAAGCCTTAGGTTGCTTTAAGGTACACTGTACATCACACATATGCTCCTCACATAGGATAGGGCATAACGGTGATGTCCAGCTGTACCATACTCAGCACTTCTTTGCCATCAGTCTGAATGCCTACAATCCATTGCTGGTTTCCAAGCTGTTGTTGCCAAGTGCCCTGTTGGGTTTTTTTCTTGTCTTTTGGTTGGTACTGGCATTTCATGTCATTCAAGAAGGGTAGATGCCACTGTGGGAGACAGATTTCCCATAAAGGCGGTCACAAACAGTGGTTGTTTTGCCTGGGCACCTCTCACGACCATAAATCCTGTTCCATTTGTTAGGCTTTTGTAACGAAGACTCTGCATAGTAGGCTTTCTTCCTTAGCATCGAATTTGGAGAATCAGCAACTTAAGCTTCTCGCTAAGGATACTATGGAAGGAACTTCCCACCCCAAGGGTCAGCTGTCGGGGAAGAAGAAGGTTAAGAAACCTAAGCTGGAATCTTCTGCTGTCCAGCCTCTGCCAGATGTTTCTCCCGAGGTGAGTGGGAACCTGGAGTTTCTCCCAGCTTTATCGTCGGATTCTTCTGCCCCGACTGGGTTGGAGGCTGGTGGACATCTGGCTTTCAGCATGTCTGATGATGCTTTGCAAACATTTGTTTTGGATGTTCAGGGGGAACCGCAGTTAATTATTTCAGAGGGGCCTAGGGGTGTTCCTTGGATTTTAGCCAGGGAAGAAGTTCCTACTACTGTTATTGAATGCTATCCTGGGTCACAGCCTTCTAAGTTTTACAAGGCAGATGCCCCATTAAAGAAAAAAGAAAAAACTAAACATGATGTTATGTGATCCTATCTCGCCTACATTCTGACTGATGGGTTCGGAGCCGATCCCTCGGCTCCGACTCGGCACGCTTATGCCAAAGAGCGAAGTCTCTTATTGGCTGAGCTTACTATATCCCAGGATGCACCACTACCAGTCCCCCAGATCTCGTTTGCCGCTAACTAGCGAAGACGTGGTCTCGAGCTGGCTGAGCTGAGTAGTATTTTACTTACTTTTTTCTGTCAGAAATTTGCTGTTCCTATCATAAAAAGCTGTTTTAACGGCTACTCTGTGCTTTGTGTAGTGATTGGAGTTTTTTTTGTGAAAACTTGTAGTGTGATTGGGCGTTGGTTTCTGATTTCAGGCCTCCTCCATCTGTAGGGCCTTTCCCGGTCAGTCAACCCCTCTCAAACCTTTGGGGTTTCAGATCCCCTTGAGTTTATTGTTCCGGATTGTTTAAATCGGCAGTTGTAAACTGATTTTTGTAGAGTCAGTTAAGTCAAGTCAAATTAGGATAGTGTTGTTCTTGCTGTCAGAATTACTGCATTATTGGTCATAATGTCTCAGAATCCTAGGCCTTCGGGCTTTAAAAAATGCACCAAATGTAATTTTAAAATGTCAATCACAGATGACCACTCTCTCTGTGTTTATTGTTTGGGTGCAAAACATTTACAAGAGTCATGCAGCGTGTGTCACGCTTTTTCCTCGAGGGTCCTCCAGGAGAGGAAAAATAAACTCATTCTTAAAGGCTTAATAAAACCCTCCTTTGAAGAAGCTTTAGCATCCTCTCCTTCTCCAGCTAAAAGAAAAGTCGGCTCCGACCAGTCCGTCGGATCCGGCCAAAAGACATAGGCAGGCTTCTCCTTGGCTCCAAGGACTTGGGCCGGCGAACAGTCTGCCTCGATGCCACCAGTCTCCACTCCTCTGGCCGGAGCCGATGGCTGGGGCATCGAGAGGCGGGTCACCTCGTCGGCTCCATTGGTCTCGGAGCCGACAAGGGTTGCCCGCTCAGACACTTCCTCCTCGGCGAAGTCCTCCTCGGCACCGATGGAAACTAGTGTGGGTATTCCTTGGCCCGATAGTCATCGAGTCGCCTTGAGCCGGTCCCCTAGCCCCTTGGGGCGTTGGAGAGGCCATCTCGAACCCGTTCAGTATCCTCTAAGTCATCGAGGATGTCGGATTCGGATATAGACAGGGTGCTCCAAAGACTGTTCCAGTCCCCAGTCTTTCAAAATTTGTTTGCTCCGACCCAGTTGGCTTCGAGCCGATAGCCCATCCATTGCTATTCCTCCTCCGACCGCTTGGCTCCGTCGGAGCAGGTGCTGTTGGAGCGGTGGAGATCTTTGGGTCGGCTCCGACCCTTACTCCAACCGGCCTTCGGGTCCGAGTTTGGTACACGGACTTCTTCGGCTGGACCGGGGTGATGTTTGGGACCTATGCTATCGGTTCGAGCCTCCCTCTCGGTGCCGCTGCGGGACTTCCGTCTGCTATCATGGCTCGGGGACCGGACACTCCCAGGATTCTGGGGTCCGGCTTTCAGAGCTATGAGGAGTGCCTTGGCCAAGTCTTGACCATCTCTCCGGCTTTACCGGCACCTTCCCTGGGCGTGGAGACTGGGTCTTTGGCAGTTCCCCTGTCAGTAGGCAGCGGAGCCCCTGGGCCTGAGGTTACCCCCATTGGGGTTCCCCTCCTCCTGAGGGTTCTTGAGTTGTCTTCAGAGGAACCCCAAGGAAGAGATCGTGCAAGAGGAAGCACGTGGACTCCCGAGTCTATTACATCGGACACTGATCTTGATGATGCGGAGGGTCCCAGTCGTCCTCGGATGATGTCTCATTTGCAGACATCTTAGAGATCCTCAAACAACGCGGCTGGATATCCAAACCCCCTCTGCTGATGAGTCAGTGCTCCTCAAGGCCTTTGGGGCTCAGCCCTCCGCCTCCTGGGTGTCTCCGCCTTCAGCGAGCTCCTGGATTTAGTTTGTCGAAGGCGTGGGAACATCCAGATACCGTGGAACCAGTCCCTTCTCGTCCTAATAAATTTTTGTCTGCCCCACCGAAGGAGTTCCTCACTAAAGGCGTGGCTGTAGATGCCATGGTGGTGGCATCTGCTACACAACAGGGCGTGGCAGAGGCTTCACGTCCGTCCATCCTCCTAATAAGGAGTCTAGGAGCATGGACAGTACGGAAGCGCACCCTGACTTCAGCGGCCTTTACTTTAAGGTCTCTGAATTATTTGGCACATTTTACCAGGCTTCAGAGGGATCTGGTCAAGGAGCTGTCAGATTCCCTCTCGGGTAACCTACCTGAGCAGCTAGCCCAGTCGGTTAGCTCTCAGTTGGCTATCCTTACGTCAATTTCTAACTCGTCCATGAGGCTAATTTCATATGCGGCCGAAGGCGGTAGAGCAGGCACAGGCGTGGCTCACGGAGACAAGCCTGGCTCGCTGTGTCAGTTCGGAGGCCTTCAAGTCTTCCTTCGCCGGCTCCCTTTGATGGGTCCTCTTTGTTTGGACCTAAGGTTAAAGACACCCTTACCGCTGTGAGCAAGAGGGAAAAACTTTATCTGCCGTAGGTGCCCGTTATTCCACTCCCTTCGGCCTTATCCCAAGGCTAAAGGAGGAGGGAAGATGTGGTTCCGTAAATCACGTAAGTTTTTCCTCAACAGCAGGAAGATTCCCCTTCCAGAGGCAGAGGACGGGAAATTTTTCTGGGAGACGCCGTCCCAGAGGCGGCAGAGGGCCCGCAATTCTGGAGACCGCGAGTCCTTTCGTGGCTCTTCAGCCTCCCACACTCGTGAGGGATTGCCCGGCTGTGCTGCTCGAGCCAGTCGGGTGCCGTTTGTCAAGCACCTAAAAGCCTGGGAGTCAATCACTCAGGACAGATGGGTGCCGGATCATTGCCGGAGGTTACACCATCCCATTCACATGCTCACCCCACCGTCCAAAAAATCCCGGACCCACCACCCAGTCAAAGGAAATTGCAGCCGCAGAAGCTTTAAAGCTGCTAGAAAAGGAGTCATCCAACGGTCCCCACAGACCAGATCGGATCCGGAAATTACTCGAGGTTCTTTTTAGTGCCAAAAAAGACAGGGGACCTGAGACCAATTTTGGATCTCAGCAGACTAAACCAATCCATCACGAAATCCAAATTCCGAATGGTCACGTTACAATCCATTCTCCCATTGTTGGAGAAGGATGTTTGGATGTGCTCCATAGACCTCAAGGACGCCTATTATCACATACCGATACATCAGGCCTCCAGGAGGTATCTGCGCTTCAGCCTGGGAGACAGTCATTTCCAATTTTGTGCACTGCACTTTGGTCTCACCACAGCCCCCAGGGTGTTCACCAAGTGTTTGGCAGTAGTGACTGCTCACCTGAGGAGTCCTGGATTCCAAGTGTTTCCCTATCTGGACGACTGGCTCCTGACTGCCACCACCAGGCATCTACTAATGGACAACCTCAAAGCCACCATCTCCCTGGGTGCTACCCTGGGAATTACATTCAATTGGTCAAAATCTGTCTTGCTGCCCTCTCAGCGCATAAGGTTCATAGGAGCAGAGATAGACTCAAAATTGATGCGCGTTTTTCTTCCTACCGAAAGGATCCAAACTTTACAAGGCCAAGTTCAAGCCCTGATTTCAAGATCCAAAGCCCCAGCCAGGATGGTCCTACAGGTTTTAGGTTCGATGTCTGCCACGGTTCTTCTAGTTCCTCTGGCAAGATTGCACATGAGGATTCTTCAGTGGCTATTGTCAACTCAATGGTCCTTTCAGGACCTTCCCCTCAATCATCCCATCATGATTACAGAAACATGCAAACGGGACCTTCGCTGGTGGCTTCAGACATCCAATCTAAATCAAGGAAGCCCCTTTGTTATTCCCTCTCCAGTGGTTACCCTGACGACAGATGCCTCCCAGATAGGGTGGGGGGGGCATTGTCTGGGCAGGTTAGTTCAGGGCTCCTGGCTTCCAGACGAAGCTCTTCTCCACATCAGTGTATTGGAGATGAGGGCTGTACTTCTATCCCTACAGGCCTTACACAAGTTTCTTCCTCAGGGCATCATCGCCATCCACACAGACAACATGTCGGTGGTCTGGTATCTAAACAAACAAGGAGGGACCAGATCTTACCCCCTTTGCAGAGAGGCCATGAGGGTGTGGGAATGGGCTGTAGCTACCAGCCGTTTCTTGGTAGCGACCCACATTCCGGGGAAATCAAATATATTGGCAGACAGATTGAGCAGAACAATTCTCTCTCCTCACGAGTGGTCCCTAAACGAAACAGTAGCAGCTCAGGTTTTCAGGAGATGGGGGACGCCGTGCTGCGACCTATTTGCAACACCACTAAACACGAAGTGCAAAAGGTTCTTCTCCTTGACTCCACATCAAGGGAAGCAGCTATGGATGCTCTAGCACAACCTTGGCCAACAGGGCTACT
Source organism: Protopterus annectens (assembly GCF_019279795.1). Taxonomy (NCBI): domain Eukaryota; kingdom Metazoa; phylum Chordata; order Ceratodontiformes; family Protopteridae; genus Protopterus; species Protopterus annectens. Next base: position 436,859,422 of record NC_056736.1, on the reverse strand, counting down.
TTATGCCTTTCCTCCGATTCCACTTCTCTCCAAAGTCATTCAAAAAGCTTCTCAATTGGGGTCCACAATGATACTGATTGCTCCATACTGGCCTCGTCAGGTATGGTTTCCCTACCTGAAGAAACATGCGGTGGGCGATCCTTGGACTTTAGATCTAACTCGGTTGCTAATTCATCAGTCGGGACGACAGCATCAGTCCCTACACTCCTTGAAGTTGACAGCCTGGCTCCTCCACTTCCGACTTTAGTCAGAAGTCACACATTAGACCGGAAGTTATTCACATTTTATCTTCAGCCCACAAACCCACCACTAAGAAATTGTACCTCAGTAAGTGGAAGAGGTTTGCTATCTGGAGCTCAACTCAGGGGCTTAGACCCTATCACTGCTCCAATCCCGGAAGTTTTGAAATTCTTAACATCCCTGTTTAATCAAGGATCTTCTGTCTCTACTATTAAAGTCCAACTGGCGGCTATCTCTAAATTCCACGAATCCATGGATCCTCCATTGATGAGCAGCAGACTATGCAAAACTTTCATTAAAGGTGCGGGCCTGTTAAGACCCCCAGTTTTTCATCCTGCCTCCGTGGGATCTTGATTTGGTGCTTCGTGCATTAACATCTTCCCCTTTGAACCGGCTGCTACATGTGAGTTAAAATATCTGTCTTGGAAAACTGCCTTCTTAGTTGCAATTACTTCTGCAAGAAGAGTTTCAGAGCTTCAAGCCCTATCTATTAAACCACCGTACTTGATTTTCCACAAGGATAGAGTATCACTTAGGCCTAATCCATCCTTTGTCCCAAAGGTCTGTTCTAATCTCTGTCTTCAACAATCTCTAGAGCTACCAGTTTTCTTCCCAAAATTTTCCAATGAAGCAGAATACACTCTCCATAAATTGGATGTTCACAGGCAATTAAAGCTTCTATTTAGACAGGACTCAGCAATTTAAGTAAGTCAGACCAGTTGTTTGTGTCCTTCTCAGACAATAAATTGGGTAAAACCATTACAAAACCTACTATCTCCAAATGGATTAGAGATTGTATAACTCAGGCTTATTCTTCTTCGAATAAGCAGCTTACAACATCTATCAAAGCTCACTCTACCAGAGCTATGGCGACTTCTATAGCTTTTCATTCCAAGCTCGCTATATCGGAGATTTGTGCTGCGGCTACTTGGTCCAATCCGCACTTTCATTTCCCACTATAAATTGGATGTGGCATCTAAAGGGCGAGCATCATTTGGTTCCACGGTACTCAGGAGTGTTTTCCAGTGAGCCACCCAGGATTCAGGTGCTAGGGGCTGTCCCATCAGTCAGAATGTAGGCGAGATAGGATCACATAACATCTTTTAGTTATGTACTCACCATAACTTCAGATGTTTGGGATCCATCTCGCCTACATTCCTATACCCACCCTCCTTCCCCCTGCCTTGGAGATCAGAAGAGATTGAACGGTTTTGAGTTATACTGTTTTATCTTGTTTCATCTGACGATGTTATATAAGCAGGGCGTGCATGTGTGCATGTATGCGGACAAACTAGATCTGGGGGACTGGTAGTGGTGCATCCTGGGATATAGTAAGCTCAGCCAATAAGAGACTTCGCTCTTTGGCATAAGCGTGCCGAGTCGGAGCCGAGGGATCGGCTCCGAACCCATCAGTCAGAATGTAGGCGAGATGGATCCCAAACATCTGAAGTTATGGTGAGTACATAACTAAAAGTTCATTGTGCATACAGCTGCAGTCATAACAGATGGGTTCTCCTGCCGACAGGCGGGTCCTCGGTCGGCCGAATTCCAAAGTCTAGTTCCGGCGTCGGTTGTCGTCGCTTCTTCCCTGACATCAGTGCGACAGGAGTATAAAAGAACCAGCCAACGCCATTTACTTCAATCTTTCTTGCCGCGCGGTGCCCGAAGCAGAAGCAGTTCGCAAGTGCCGGTCGGCCAGCTCCTGAAAGTACGAAAATTTTGCAACCGAAATCTTCTTGAAAGCTAAGTACCCCGTTGGGGAAACTTTTCTTGCCTCAGACCGATGTCAGACAAAGTTAATAATTGTATTTCATGTGGGAAGCAAATACCGCATAAGGATTTTCATTCCCTCTGCATTCCTTGCTTAGGCCCAGACCACGACGTCTCGGTCTGCCGTTTTTGTGCTACATTCAACAAACGCACCATTAAGCGTCGGGCGGAGTTCGCCCAGCACTATTTTGGCAAAAATTTAACTATATTATGTCGTCGGATACTCCGACTCCAGTTTTGTCTAAAAAACGCAAAGATAAGGACCGACACACGAGGTCCGCGGCCTCTACCGACACCACGCCAAAGCCGACTACAGGTGGTCCGGTTCTCAGCGAGGCGCCTACGCAGCCCCTGCCTACCGACGACACTTCATTGGCGGTGTCTTCTGTGCCCGAGGTCGCAGGCTCCTCGGCCCACACCCCAACTACAGATACCGAAGCAACTTTTGGTGATGAAACTCAAAATGTAGACAGGTCTACCTCCTCTCAGGGTGTCTTCTGACCTTCCTCCTCTTTTTCCATCAAGGCTTTCACGAAGTCTAAAGCAGTCATGCATTCTAAGAGACCAGCTGCACAGGGCCCTTCTCCAGGCCCCATGCCTAAAAAACAGATGCTTAAAATGGCTGAGGATTTAATTACTCTTATCAGGGGTTCTAACCCCCCCCCCCGGACAAAAGGCCCAGAGTGGAGGAAGAATCCCCCTCCTCTGACCAGGCCTCCATTATTTCAGAACATTCGGATGAACAGGAACATTCTTACTCCCCTTTTGAAGATTCTGATGCAGAGGAGTCCATTCCCTCAGTCTCCTCTCCAGAGCATTACTCATTTGGGGAAACCTTGCATACCCTAAGGGAACACTTCCACTGGGAAGGCCAAGAGTATTCAGATTCCAAGAAAAGGCTTAGGGATTTTCTCTTGCTACCTCAGCACAGGCCTCTGGCTATACCTCCTGTCTGAGACATACTAGATGATGTGTATTCGGAGGCCTGCCTTAACCCGGATTCTTTACCTCCAGCCCCAGTCAAACCTGACAGGTACTACCGGGTTCCTGACTCACACCAATTTCTATACAAAAGCCATGCGGCTGACCCAGAAACTATCTCACAAGGCCCCAAGGGAATTAAGGCCTCCACTGCTAAAAATCCATTACCTTCCGAGAGAGATTCCAGATCTTTAGAAAGGTGGGGAAAAAGGTATACACCTCGGCCACCTTAACCATGAGGGCATTAAACTGCCAGTTCCATATGTTAAAGTACCAACAGTTTCTGTTATCACAGTTGAGAAGCAAAATGTCACAACCTGAACAACCAGACTTGAAGGAGTTGCAGGATTTGATGCATAGTGCAGAACAAGTGGGTAAATATACCTTGCAATGTGGTTTTGATGCTCTAGAGGCCTCATGTAGAGCTGCTGTAACAGGATCAGTCATACATAGACACGCCTGGCTCAAGGAGCAAACCTTACCAGGTCATGTCAAAGCTAAATTACTAGATGCCCCTCTACAAAAGGATGTATTATTTGGTGTTAAAGCTGAGGAGGTATTAAAGAAAATGGAGGAAAAGGCTAAATCAATGCAAACAGTGAAAGATTTTCTACAGGTACAACCTCCACGTTTCAGTAGAAATTGGCCTTCCAAAAATTGGTCCTTTCCAGCCACGGACAGACCCCAAAGAGGTAGATACAGGCGCCCGAGGGGCAGAGGGCAATCTCAAGGATCGTTTAGAGGCAGACAATGGCAAGCTCCTACACAAAGAGGTGGTAAGGATAGCTCGCAGCCATTCAGAAAGCAAGCCCAATGACTTTCCCCTTTGCATGCCAAGCAAGGCTCAAATGGCAGCACCCTTAGGCGGAAAGCTGGCATTATTTTCGAAAAATTGGCATATTGTCACAAAAGACAAATGGATCCTGGACATTATAAACAAAGGCTACAGATTCCATTTTCACACCCTTCCAAAAATGAGAGGGATGTCATACCTGCCACACAATCAAAGGGCAGAGGCACAAAGACAAATTTCAGATCTCATGGACATGAAAGCTATTCAAGAGGTACCTACTCAAGAACAAGGTCAAGGTTTTTATTCCAGACTATTCCTGATACCAAGGAAGGGAAAAGATTGGAGACCTATTATGGACCTATCCATCCTAAACACATTTTTACTCGTACCAAAATTCAAGATGCTCACACTATAGCATCTTCTTCCCATGCTGGGCAAGGAGTCTTGGCTGGTAACATTGGACCTCAAGGAGGCATACCTGCATGTCCCAATCAGACAAAATTGCAGAAGATACCTCAGATTTCTTGCAGGTTCAACCCATTATCAATTCTCTGCATTGCCCTTTGGCTTATCTACTGCGCTCAGAGTGTTCACGAAATGCCTGGCATCAGTAATTGCCTACTGCAGACTTCAAGGGATACAAATATACCCATATTTGGACGACTGCCTGATCCAAGTGGACAGCAAGCACATACTTCTGAAACATCTGGCTTTTGTAATAATGTTGAATTCTCTGGGATACACAGTCAACAAAAAGAAATCAAGGCTAATACCCTCTCAGAAAATAATTTTCCTGGGTGCCAACTTGGACACAAACACCCAGATGGCCTACTTCACGCCAGAGAAACAGGGGCAACTAACTCAATACTTCAGAAAACTAGCAAATTTCACCAGGCTGACTGCAAGGAAAATCCTGCAGGCTCTGGGGTTCATGGCATCTTGCATCCTACTAATCCCATGTGCAAAGCTGCATATAAGGAAACTTCAATGGTACCTGAAAAACCTATGGTCTCAACACAGCCACAGTTTGGAAACAATAATACCACTAATTCCATGTCTTCAAAAGGAATTTCTGTGGTGGGCTCAAGCATGCCAAACAAATACAGATCTCCCATTCTGCAAGCCTCAAGCAAATCAAGTCATCACTACAGACGCCTCGGACTACGCCTGGGGGGCGCACATGACAGATCGGTGCATTCAGGGTAAATGGTCTCAAAAAGAAAAGCACCTTCACATCAATCAAAAGGAAATGCTAGCAGTAATAAATGCTATTATAGCTTTCAAAGACCTTCTGCATCCAGGCCAACTATTGATAAGGACAGACAACACCACAGTAATGTGGTACATAAACAAACAGGGAGGAACCCATTCATACCCCCTCCCCCTATGCAGGCAGGCCATGTCACTTTGGAACATGGCTCTGGAATTACAAATCAAACTTCAAGCACAGTACTTGCCAGGCAAGGAAAACACGCTGGCAGACAACCTAAGCAGAAATATGACAGATCCACACGAATGGAAGTTGCATCCTCAAGAGATAATACAAGCATGGGGAAGGCCAGACATAGATCTCTTTGCCTCCCACAAAAATCACCAATTGACAAAATTCTGCTCAAGGACTTTTCATCCACAGGCCTGGAGAGTGAACGCTTTCTCTTTCAGTTGGACAACAATGACAGTTTATGCCTTTCCGCCTCTTCCTCTGCTGCCCAAAGTTCTATTAAAAACCAGAGCAGACAGACCAAAGATGATTCTCATTGCTCCAGACTGGCCAAGACAGCACTGGTACCCACTCCTGAGGAGCCTGACGCATTCCCCACCATGGACCCTACCTCTGATGCCTCTTCTTCTGACTCAGCACAGCTTCAAAACTCTTCACAGTCAGCTGAAAACATTCAATCTGGCTGCATGGAAGATTCCTTAACATCACAGCAGACCCTACTCTCCAAGGAGGTGCAGGATGTCATTTTGGAGGCCAGAAGGCCGTCTACTAGAAAAGCTTACTCCGCAAAATGGAAACGGTTTTGTGCCTGGAATGAGAAAAAGGGCCAGAATCCTGGAAAACTGAATTTACCTCAAATATTACCGTATCTAGCTGAGCTGCTAAGCAGTGGACTTTCATTTTCCTCCATCAAAATCCATGCCTCAGCCATTTCTGCAGAATACAACACTGATCCACCTTTATTCTTTCACCCGCTCATAAGACAGTTCCTCAGAGGGGCTAAGAATATAAAGCCACCAAGGAAACAACCAATACCTGCTTGGGACCTCAATTTCATTCTAGAAAAGCTGACCTTGCCTCCCTTTGAGCCAGCTGCCTCAACAGATTTGCAATATTTGTCCTGGAAAACAGCTTTCCTTCTGGCTATCACCTCAGCTCGCAGGGTATCGGAACTACAAGCCCTCATGGCTGTGCAGCCTTTTATCATCTTCCATCAGGACAGAGTTTCCTTACGAACCAACCCGTCCTTTATGCCAAAGGTGGTATCCAGGGTAGCTTTGAATCAGGCTATCCACTTAACTACCTTTTACCCTAACCCTCAAAACAAAGGGGAGAGACTACTACATTCCTTGGACATCCACAGACAGCTGCGTTATTATTTGGACAGAACAAAGCCTTTCAGAAAAACAGAACAGCTCTTTGTGTCCTATGCTATAGGAGCTCAAGGGAAGCCATTTTCCAAACAGACAATCTTAAAATGGATAGCCCACTGCATACACTTTTGTTACTCTTTTCATGGTAAAACTGTACCTGCAGGCATCAGATCTCACTCCACAAGGGCCACAGCTACCTCTGCAGCTTTCCTCAGAGGAGTTCCTACCAAAGATATTTTGGAAGCAGCCACTTGGAGTTCTGTGCATACCTTCTCCAAGCACTACCACCTACCATTATACTCCAAAACTAGAGCAGGCTTTGCCACTGCAGTCTTGCAGGGCATCCTGGCTCCTCCTAGTTCCACCTAGTGCCTACCACCCCTTTCCTAGCTTTGGGATTCTACCCATCTGTTATGACTGCAGCTGTATGCACGATGAACATAGTACAGTTTTGTACCTACCATAAATGTAGATGTTCGAGTGCTAATACAGCTCCAGTCCAGGTTTCCCTCCCTCCTTCCCCTCTTGGGACAGGCCTGTTGGCTAACACCTCCTCATACAACCTGATTGGGGTATTCATTTATGGTGTATTTGCTTGCAACTACTGTATTTTGATTATATTGCATTGCCTTATTACATAAATTTATGTATTGCCTTCCTTCTGGGGGCACCTGACACCTGGGGCAAGAAAAACTGAAGAAAATGGCGTCGGCTGGTTCTTTTATACCCCTGTCGCACTGACATCAGGGAAGAAGCGACGACAACCGACGCCGGACCTAGACTTTGGAATTCGGCCGACCGAGGCCCCACCTGACGGCAGGAGAACCCATCTGTTATGACTGCAGCTGTATTAGCACTCGAACATCTACATTTATGGTAGGTACAAAACTGTACTTTTCTCCTACCCCTAAGGATCCACAGAGTGGGAACAACTCTCTTTTTTCCCCAGAGGTACTTCGAGAACTTTTGACTTGTGGAACTATTCAAGAGATGCCTGTGTCCCATAGGGGAGGGGGGTTTATTTCAGAATGTTTCTAGTACCCAGAAAAGAGGGTACTTTGATACCAATTCTAGATCTCTCTCATTTAAACACTTTTCTGAACGCTTCTCAAATGTTGTCCCTTCAGACTGTGTTCCCTCTTTTGCTTCCATCCATCCCTCTTTCAGGACATTTTTGTGTTTCTCTGTTGCTTCCTGGCATTTTCAGTTCTCTGATTTTGCCCTTTGTCCTTTCTACTGTCCCAGGGTGTTCGCCAAATGTCTCGCTCCTGTGATTGCTTTTTGCAGGCTCCAGGGGATCCAAGTATTTCCTTACCTGGATGACCTGCTGATCCAGTGATTCTGTTGCAAAATCTCCATTTTGTCATCTGTCTTCTTTAGAGCCTGGGGTTCACAGTAAACTTCAAAATGTCTTCTTTGACTCCTTATAAGGCTCATGTTTTTCTGGGTTGCAGGATTCAGGCTGTACCTTTGCTGGCATTCCTGCTTCCTCCCAAGGCCTTAACTCTCATTCCCTTCTTTTAAATTCTTCTTCTTCTGGCCTCCATTCCAGCCAGGGAGTGTCTAAGAGCTCTGGGTTTCATTGCATCCACCATCCCTATGTTCCCTCTGACCAAATTCCAAATGACAAATTTCAGTGGTTCCTGAAGTTATTTTGGCTTCAGCATGCACATCCTCTAGAGTTTGTAGATGTTCATCGTGTTTCACTGTTGCAGTCATTACACTTGGGTTATCCTGCTGGCAGGCAACCCGCAGTCGGCCTGAATTCCAAAGTCCTGGTCCAGCGTCAGTTGCTGTCGCCTCTTCCCTGACGTCAGTGCGCCAGGGGTATAAAAGATGCAGCCGACGCCATTTTCTTCAGTCTTTCTTGCCGTGCAGTGCCCGAAGCAAAAGCAGTTCACAAGTGCCGGTCGGCCGACTCCTGAGATTTTCAAAATCGAATTTCAGATCCGAAGTCTTCAATAAAGCTAAGTACCCCATTGGGGAAACTTTTTTCTTGCTCCAGACCGATGTCAGAAAAAGTTAACAATTGTATTTCTTGTGGGAATCAAATACCTCATAAGGATTTCCACTCTTACTGAATTCCTTGCCTAGGCCCTGACCACGATGTTGCTAGTTGTCAGTTTTGTGCTAGATTTAACCAACGCGCTATTAAGCGTCGGTACGATTTTGCTTTTCATTATTTTGGCAGAAGGTTTAACTACATAATGCCGTCGGAACAACCGACGACTGGAATTCATAAAAACCGCAAGGATAAAGACAAGGACAAGCATCCGAGGTCCAAAACCGATGACGAAGCCTCTTCTAGGCCAGTCGCCAGTTCGCCGGTGCTCAGTGAGGCGCTTTTGCAGCCCCTGACTCGCGCTACCTCAGAGCCACAGGCTGCCTCCGACTCCCACGTGGAGACAGCAAGACCTCTGTATACTCAAGGTATTGGCCCTTCGGAAATTAATCCCTCAGATGGGTCTGGAGCCGCTGAGCAGGCATCGGCTTCTGTGGGTGTCTTCAGACCTATACAACTTTATATAAAGCCTACTTCAGCATCCAAGACAGTCTAAAACAGTTTTAAAGACAAGGAAACCAGTACAGCATTCTCCAGGACAGGCTTCTCTGCCTAAGAAACAGATGCTCAAAATGGCCGAAGACCTAATTACTTTGATCAGGGGTTCCCATCCCCCTCCTGATAAGAGGCCTAGGCAAGATACTGAATATGATTCCTCTGATCAGGTTTCCATTTCCTCTGATTCCTCTTCTGATCAGGGGTATTCTGTTCCTCCCTATGAGGATTCTGATGCTGAAGATTCTAATCCTTCAGCTTCTCCTCCGGAGGACTATTCTTTTGGGGAAATCCTACATACCATGAGGGAGCATGTCCATTGGGAGAGCCAGGATTATTCCGATTCTAAAAAAAGACTTGGAGACTTTCTTTTACTTCCTCAGCACAGACCTCTTGCAATTCCCCCTGTACTCGACATAGTAGATGATGTTTTCTCAGAGTCCGGCCTGTCTCCAGACTCTCTACCTCCTGCCCCTGTCAAGCCGGACAGATACTACAGGGTCCCAGACACCCATAAATTTCTTTACAAAAACCCTGCTGCTGACCCAGAAACTATCTCACATCGTCCCAAAGAGGTCAAGGCTGCTTTTGCCAAAAAACCTGTCCCCTCAGACAGAGATTCTAGGGCTTTGGACAGATGGGGGAAGAAAGTTTACACTTATGCTACCTTGGCTGTAAAGGTTTAAATTGTCAGTTTCATATGCTCAAATATCAGCAATACTTAATGTCTTTGTTAAAACAAAAAATACTGACAAATTCTGAATGTACCAAGAACAAAGATTTGCAGGATTTATTGCATGCAGCTGAACAAGTGGGAAAACATACTTTGCAATGTGGCTATTATTCACTGGAGGCCTCGTGCAGGGCCACTGTTACAGGTTCTGTTATTAGAAGGCATGCTTGGTTAAAGGAACAGAATCTGCCTGATCATGTTAAAGCAAAATTATTGGATGCTCCATTACAGCATGATACTTTGTTTGGTGTTAAGGCAGAGGAGGTGTTAAAGAAAATGGAGGATAAGGCAAAAATCTATGCAGACAGTAAAGGATTTCTTACAGGTACAGCCACTCAGATTTAGCAGGAACTGGCCCTCTAAGAATTGGTCCTTTCCAGTGTCAGACAGACCACAAAGAGGTAGATTCAGATGCCCTAGAGGCAGGCAACAGCCCCAGGGCTTATACAGGCCCAAACACTGGGGGGGGGGTTCTACCTCCAAAAGCGGAGAAGACAAATCACAGCCTTATAGAAAACTGTCCCAATGACTTCCCTCTGCCAGTGCCAAGCACTTATTTTTTGGCAGCACCCTTAGGGGGAAAGCTAGAACTTTTTTCACAAAACTGGCACAAGATCACCCAGAACAAATGGGTATTAAATATAGTCTCTCAGGGCTACAGGTTCCACTTTCACACCCTTCCAAAGGCAAAAGGTATGCCAGACCTGCCACGCAATCAATGGCAAGAGGCACAAAAATAAGTTTCAACTCTCATGGATATGGGGGCTATTCAGCCAGTGCCACAACAAGAGCAGGGACAAGGATTTTACTCAAGACTTTTCTTAGTACCAAGAAAGGACAACGCCTGGAGACCAATTCTGGACCTGTCTATACTAAATACTTTTCTGGACGTCCCAAAATTCAAAATGTTGACTCTACAGCAGCTTCTGCCTATGCCGGACAAGAAGGCTTGGCTTGTAACTTTGGACCTCAAAGAGGCATACCTGTATGTCCCAATCAGACAATCTTGCAGAAGATACCTCAGATTCATAGTTGGCTCAATGCACTACCAATTCTCTGCACTGCCCTTTGGCTTATCTGTTGCACCCAGGGTATTCACAAAATGCCTGGCACCAGTAATTGCATTTTGCAGACAAAGAGGAATTCAAATATACCCCTACTTGGACGACTGCCTTATTCAAGCAAAGGACAAAGATATTTTATTACAGCATCTGGCGTTTGTAAAAATATTTCTGATTTGCCTAGGGTACACAGTAAACGAAAAGAAATCAAAACGAGTGCCCGCTCAAGAGATAATATTCCTGGGTGCAAGCTTAAATACAACTGCCCAGATGGCTTACCTCACGCCAGACAAACAAAGGCATCTGACATCTTACTTCAAAGACATGGCAACAGAGACCCAGTTATCTGCAAGGAAAATTCTGCAGGCTCTGGGCTACATGGCATCCTGCATTCTACTAATTCCATGTGCAAGACTGCATATGAGGAAACTACAATGGTATCTAAAAAGTGTTTGGACTCAACATTGCCACAGCCTGGAAACAGTAATTACTCTCATTCCCTGCCTGCAACAGGAATTTCAATGGTGGGCACAGGCCTGTCACCACAACAAGGGACAGCCATTCACCTTACCCACTGCCAGGCAGACACTAACAGCAGATGCATCAGATTATGCCTGGGGGCGCACATGGCAGGAAAATGTATTCAGGGCACATGGCCCACAAACTAAATGCATCTTCATGTCAATCAAAAAGAGATGCTAGCTGTACAAAACGCCCTGACAGCCTTCAAGGACCTACTTCATCCAGGACAACTACTGATAAAGACGGGCAATACTACAGTCATGTGGTACATAAACAAGCAAGGGGGCACACATTCCTACCCCCTCTGCAGGCAAGCCATGACTTTGTGGAACACAGCACTGACTTATGTACATCTGCAAGCACAATTCCTGCCAGGAAAGACAAATACTTTGGCAGACGAACTAAGCAGAAACCTCATGGATCCTCACGAGTGGAAACTGGATCCACAAATCTTCAACATGATAACAGGGAAATGGGGATGCCCAGACATAGATCTATTCGCCTCCCCTCACAACTTCCAGCTACGGAGATTCTGCACTGGGAATTATCACAAGCAAGCATGGAAAGTGGACACCCTTTCATTCAGCTGCAAAGCCCTTACAGTATATGCCTTCGCTCCCTGCCTCTCCTCTCCAAGGTACTCTTAAAGGTCAGACAAGAGAAGCCAAAAATGATACTGATTGCCCCAGACTGGCCACGCCAGCACTGGTACCCAATCCTAAAGAGCTTGTCTCAAGTCCCAGCCTGGACATTGCCTCCCAACAGAACAATCAGATCTTGCACAGCCAACTCAGAACCCCAAATCTGGCTGCATGGCGGATAATGTAGTCATTCAGAACACACCTCTCTCTAAAGCAGTTATGGATGTTATTTTGGAGGTCAGGAGGACCAGCACCAGAATATCTTATGCAGAAAAATGGAAGAGATTCTGTGCTTGGAACCAAGCGCAGGGAATTAACTCGCTTGAACCAAATATTCCGCAGGTTTTGCAATACCTAACTGAGATGATGGACAAAGACCTATCCTTCTCATCAATTAAGATCCATGCCTCAGCCATTTCAACTCATTACAACACGGATCCACCTATTTTTTCTCATCCACTGCTAAGACAGTTTCTCAGAGGGGCCAAAAACATAAGACCTCCAAGGAGAGCTCCAATACCTACATGGGACCTCAATTTTGTCTTGGAAAAACTCACACTGCCTCCTTTTGAGCCACCCAATACAGCAAAGATAAAATACTTGTCATAGAAAACCGCTCTTCTCCTAGCAATAACTTCAGCAAGAAGAGTCTCAGAGTTACAGGCTCTAATGGCTGTGGAACTTTTTATTATTTTCCATCAGGACAGGGTTTCTCTAAGGACAAACCCGACATTTATGCCTAAGGTAGTGTCCAGCGTGGCTCTTAACCAAACCATACATTTGCCTACCTTTTATCCAAACCCACAGAATAAGAGGGAGAGACTTCTGCATACTTTGGACATACACAGACAGCTAAGCTTTTACTTGAATAAGACTAAAGCCTTCAGAAAGACTGAACAATTCTTAGTGGCATATGCTGCAGGTTCCCAAGGAAAAGCCATTTCAAAGCAGACTATTTGAAAATGGATAGGCCACTGCATTCGATGTTCTTCGTCTTCCATTTCTGCAGTCCTGACTATTGGGTATAGTCCGCGTCCAGTCGGCCCGAATACCAGAGTATAAGGCTGACGTCGGTCAGGGCGCATTAGACTGACGTCAGTACGTCAGGGTACTAATGCGCATGACCGACGTCATATCCTCAGTCTTTTTTGCCGCATGGTCCGATGCAGAAGCAGTTTTGCGAGTGCAGGTTGGCGTACTGAAATATTTCCGAAACCGGAGTTTCAGACCGAAACAGAGTTGGCTAAGTACCCGTTGGGAACATTTTGGTTTTTCTTGCCCCAGTATTTTACCGGATGTCAGAAAAAGTGAATAGCTGTATTTCTTGTGGGAAACAGATACCGCATAGGGATTATCATACCTTGTGTATACCTTGCTTAGGGCCTGAGCACGCGTTGTTGGTTGCCGCTCTTGTGCTAGGTTTAACAAACGCACTATTAAGAGGAGGTTAGACTGTGCCAGGTTAGTGTTTGGGAAACATTGCAATTATAAAATGCCGTCGGATGCTCCGCCCGCTTCCTCAAGAAGCGCAAGGATAAAACAGTGAAGCCTAGGGTTGAGGAACCGGCAGTCCCGGACGCCGGTTCTTTAGAAGGCTCAGTGGAGCCGGAGGTTTTGCCAGGAGTTTCCATGGAGTCCCAGGCAGAAACTATACTCTTACAGGATGTGCCTTCTCAGGAGGTAGGCCAGGCTGAGGGGGCTTCTCAGGTGACTGTTCTTCCCTCTCTTCCCAAGGTAGTTAGAGCCTCTCCTTCTGTTGCCAAAACTTCTTTAAGAGGTAGGCCTAGTTCAGCTTTACTGGGGGCTTCTCCTAGCATTTCGGGTTCTGTACCTAAGAAACATATGCTTAAAATGGCAGAAGATTTGATTACTATGATTAGGGTTCTATGCCCCGCCTGATAAGAGGCCTAGGGTGGAACCGAGTTTGATAGTTTTGAACAGTGTTCAGAGGCTTCAGAATCTTCTGTGGAAGAGATGCAGGAGTATCCCACTTATTCTGATTCTGATGTGGATGATTCCACTCCTACAGCTTCTCCGCCTGAGGATTTCTCATTTTCAGAGACTTTGCATTCCATGAGGGAGCACTTTAAATGGGAAGGCCAGGATTACTCTGATTCCAGGAAAAGGCTTAGGGAGTTCTTGTTTTACCCCAGCATAGGCCTTTAGCTATTCCTCCTGTGTTGAATGTGGTGGAAGATGTTTTGCAGAGGCTTCCCTGAACCCTGATTCTTTGCCTCCTGCTCCTGTTAAGCCTGATAGGTATTATAGGGTGCCCGAAGCTCATAAATATTTGTTTAAGAGTCCTAGGGCGGACCCAGAAACTATTTCTCAAGGGCCTAAGGGTGTAAAGGCCTCTGTGGTTAAAAATCCTGTTCCCACTGATAAAGAGGCAAGGGCTTTGGATAGGTGGGGAAAGAAAGTGTATACTTCTTCCACTCTAGCCATGAGAGCTTTGAATTGTCAGTTTCACATGCTAAAATATCAGAATTATCTCCTTTCACAATTGAAATCTAAGGTGGATGCTTTGGCGGAAGGTATTGAGTGTAAAGAGTTGCTGGATTTGGTTCATGTGTCTGAACAAGTGGGTAAGCATTCTTTGCAATGTGGTTTTGATGCTGTACAGGCCTCCTCGAGGGTGGCTGCTACCAGTTCTGTTCTTCGCAGGCATGCCTGGTTGAAGGATCAGAATTTAGCTGAGCATGTTAAGACAAGGATTTTGGATGCTCCTTTACAGTCTGATGTGTTGTTTGGATCGCCTGTGGAAGCAGTTTTAAAGAAAATGGAGGACAAAGCTAAGTCTATGCAAACTGTTAAAGATTTTTGCAGGTGCAGCCACCGAAGTTTAGTAGAAATTGGCCTGCTAAGGGGTGGACATATCCTGCTTATGATTCTCAGTCTAGGGGTAGGTCTAGACGTGGTAGGGGCAGGGCTCAAGGTTCTTTTAGGCCTAGAACAGGAGTCCATCTGCTCAGACTTCTGGTGAGGGCAGGGGTCAGTCCTTTCGTAAACAGACCCAATGACCTGTCTTTTCAGCTGCCAGCAGATTCACGTTTGGCAGCTCCTTTGGGAGGAAGACTGTCTCTTTTCAAAGAAAATTGGGATTTAATTACTCAAGACAAATGGGTGTTGGATATCATTCACCACGGTTACAGATTTTATTTCCATACAATGCCCCCTTTCAAAGGCATGCCAGGCGTTCCTCCTCCACAAAGAAAAGAGGCTCACAAGCAAGTTTCTCAGTTACTTCACATAGGGCCATTCAGCCAGTCCCTGTATCAGAAAGGGGCCTAGGATTTTATTCTCGCCTGTTCCTTGTACCAAAGAAGGGAAACACGTGGAGACCAATTTTGGATTTATCTATCCTCAACACTTATCTGGACATTCCCAAGTTCAAGATGTTGACGTTACAACAGCTTTTACCTCTGCTGGGCAAAAATCACTGGATGGTAACTTTAGATCTCAAAGAAGCTTACCTTCATGTGCCTATAAGGCTAAGTTGCAGGAAGTATCTGCGGTTTCGAGCTGGAAATTCTCATTATCAGTTCTCTGCATTGCCCTTTGGCTTATCTACTGCGCCCAGAGTGTTCACAAAGGTTCTGGCTCCAGTAATAGCTTACTTCAGGCTTCAAGGAATTCAAATCTATCCTTACTTGGACGACTGCCTGATTCTGGCTCAAGAAAAGGAAGTTCTTCTACAGCACCTGGAATATGTTATCGCAGTGCTAAGATGCCTAGGGTATTCTGTGAACGAAATAAAGTCCAGTCTAGTACCCTCTCAAGACATGTGCTTTCTGGGTGTGAGACTGAATACAGCAGCCCAGATGGCCTTTTAACCCCGGACAAACAAAAGAGTCTGTCACTTTACTTCCATCAACTATCTCATCAGTCCGTGCTGACTGCAAGGACAGTCCTTCAAGCATTAGGGTTCATGGCATCTTGTATTCTGGTGCTTCCCAATGCCAAACTGCATATGAGGAAGTTACAATGGTATCTCAAAATGTATGGACACAGCACTGCCAGGATTTGGACACTGTCATTCCAATAATACCTTGCCTTCAAAAGAATTCTTGTGGTGGGCTCAGGAATGTCACCTAAACAAGGGACTGTCTGTGACCCGGCCAGAGGCAAGTCAAATCTTGACGACAGATGCCTCGGACATTGCTTGGGGAGCTCATCTAAATGGAAAGTGGATACAAGACAAGTGGCCTGCCAGACTACAGCATCTACATATCAACATGAAAGAGATGTTAGCAGTCCAGTTTGCATTAATGGCTTTCAAGGAGTTACTTCTTCCAGGGCAGGTGTTGATTCTAACAGACAACACAACTGTCATGTGGTACATCAACAAGCAAGGGGAACACATTCTTATCCTCTATGCAGGCAAGCAATGATTTTATGGGAGACTGCGCTAAGCCTGCAACTAACTCTTCAGGCAAGGTTTCTGCCAGGAGCACAGAACTCCTTAGCAGATGTGTTAAGCAGACAAATCATGGATCCCCACGAGTGGAAACTGGATCTTCATGTTTTTCAGAAACTGACAGTGTCATGGGGAACTCCAGACATAGATCTGTTCGCTTCTCCACTAAACCACCAGCTGCCAAAGTATTGCACAAAGGGGTTTCATCACACAGCTTGGAAAGTGGATGCTCTGTCTTTCAGTTGGAAAAACCTTCATGTGTATGCCTTTCCACCTCTACCTCTTCTTCCAAAGGTACTGTTAAAGGTCAGACAAGACAGGCCAAGGATGATTTTGATAGCTCCAGATTGGCCTCGGCAACACTGGTACCCTCTACTACGGAGTCTGGTAAAGAAGCCTCCATGGCCTTTACCTCTGATTCCTCATCTGTTATCTCAGAAGGACGGTCATCTGCTCAATGTCAAGCTACACTCTCTTCATCTAACAGCTTGGCATATTCTGTGTTGAAACACAGCAGGTCTCAACTTCCTCAACAAGTTTTAAATGTGATTATGGAAGCTAGAAGACCTAGTACAAGGAAAGTGTATGCAGAAAAATGGAAGAGATTTTTATTTTGGAGTACAGCAAAGAATTTGGAGATTTCTGAGCCTAATTTGAGTGTGGCTCTTCAATATCTTACTGAATTATTGGACAAAGGTTTGTCCTTCTCTTCCATAAAGATTCATGCTGCAGCAATTTCAGCTCACTATGATTGTGACCCACCTATGTTTTCGCATCCTTTGTTCAAGCAGTTTCTTAGAGGGGCAAAGAATATAAGACCCCACGTAGAGCTCCTACTCCTGCTTGGGATCTCAATTTTGTGTTGGAAAAACTTACTCTACAACCTTTTGAGCCTGCAGCTACTGCTGAATTGAAATACTTGTCATGGAAGACTGCTTTTCTGTTGGCTATTACTTCTGCAAGAAGGGTGTCTGAGTTGCAGGCCCTTATGGCAGTAGAGCCCTTTTGATTTTCCATAAGGATAGGGTATCATTACGTACTAATCCTTCTTTTATGCCTAAGGTGGTTTCTAGTGTGGCTTTAAACCAAACTATTCATTTGCCTACGTTTTTGCAGACCCTCAAAATAAAGGGGAAAAGATTTTGCACACTTTAGATGTACACAGGCAATTGCGTTATTATTTAAGCAGGACTAAGGATTTTAGGCAGTCTCAGCAGTTGTTTGTTTCTTTTGCTTTGAGTTCTCAGGGCAAGCCTGTGTCAAAACAAACTATTTCTAGGTGGATTGGCTTTTGCATTGCATTTTGTTATTCCCATCATGGCAAGGAGATTCCAGCTGGGATTAGGCCTCATTCCACTAGGGCTACTGCCACTTCAACAGCATTTCTAAGGGGTGGCAACTAAGGATATTTTGGAAGCAGCTACTTGGAGTTCAGTGCATACTTTCTCTAAGCATTATCACCTTCCTATCTACTCTAAGTCTAGGGCTGGTTTTGCCACAGCTGTTTTGCAAGGCATGTTGTCAGCTCCTACTTCTTTATAATTTGCCAGCCTCCCTTACCTCTGCTTTGGGATTCTACCCAATAGTCAGGACTGCAGCAATGGAAGACGAAGAACATAGTACAGTTTTGTACCTACCATAAATGTAGATGTTCGAGGATTCCATTGCTGCAGTCCAATTTACCTCCCTCCTTCCCCTCTGTATTTAGGGGTGGTTGTGTAGGTGAGTTTACATGTTTATATTTTTGTATATATTGTTGTATATATTGTACATGTTTTTGGTGCAGGTTTTTTGGGACTTGTCTTTTTAGGGTCTTCTGACATCTGGGGCAAGAAAAGACTGAGGATATGACGTCGGTCATGCGCATTAGTACCCTGACGTACTGACGTCAGTCTAATGCGCCCTGACCGACGTCAGCCTTATACTCTGGTATTCGGGCCGACTGGACGCGGACTATACCCAATAGTCAGGACTGCAGCAATGGAATCCTCGAACATCTACATTTATGGTAGGTACAAAACTGTACTTTTCTGCTATTCACAACATGGCAAATCAGTGCCCAAGGGCATTAGGCCACATTCTACCAGAGCAGCAGCCTTCCTCAGAGGAGTACCAACCAAGGATATTTTGGAGGCTGCAACATGGACTTCAGTGCACACTTTTACAAAGCACTACCATTTACCTCTCTACTCTAAATCCAGAGCAGGCTTTGCCACTACAGTTCTGCAGGGCCTCCTAGCCACTCCAAACTCTATTTAGGCCCAGCCGCTCAACCTCAGCTTTGGGATTCAACCCAAGTGTAATGACTGCAACAGTGAAACACGATGAACATTGTACAGTTGTGTACCTACCATAAATGTAGGTGTTCGAGTGTATTCACTGTTGCAGTCCAGGTTACCCTCCCACCATCCCACTTTTTTCTTTGCTGGGACTTATCTGTATCTATCTATTCTATACAACCTATGTGGTGTATTTGCTTGTAGATGAAGGTTATGTGCATGCTTCTTTATGATCATAATTTTTACAGCCTACCCTTTTGGGGGCACCTGACATCTGGGGCAAGAAAAACTGAAGAAAATGGCATCGGCTGCATCTTTTATACCCCTGGCGCACTGACGTCAGGGAAGAGGCGACAGCAACCGACGCCGGACCAGGACTTTGGAATTCAGGCCGACTGCGGGTTTCCTGCCAGCAGGATAACCCAAGTGTAATGACTGCAACAGTGAATACACTCGAATATCTACATTTATGGTAGGTACACAACTGTACTTTCCTCTTCTACCTTGTCTCAAGAAGGAACTTCACTGGTGGATCCAACAGTTATCTCTAAACCAAGGGCTCCCTTTTTATCTCCCTCTTCCCTCTCAGGAACTGTTCACAGACACTTCAGACGTGGGATGGGGAGCAGCTTTAGGCTCCCTAAAGGTGCAGGGGGTGTGGTTACCTCTTCAACAGAAGGAGCACATCAATGAGAAAGAGATGAGAGCCCTTCTGCTGCCTTTTCAGGCTTTTCATCCTCTTTTCTCCCTAGGACCTCTCAAGGTATTTACAGGCAATACCACAGTGATGCGGTATATAAACAAACCAGGGGGGAACAAGATCTTACCTTCTTTGCCAGTTGGAAGCCCTGGTATGGCAGTTTGCATTCTCTCTGTTCAAAACATTGTGGCAGACACCCTGAGCAGGTCCTTAACTCAATCCCACAAATGGAATGGGTCAGAGGGATGTGTTTATGGACATTGTCCACCAGTGGGGTACTCCTCAAGTAGATCCATTTGCCTCTCCTCTGAACAGACAACTTCCTCTATTTTGTGTCAGAGTCCCAGGTCCTAAGGTGTGGAATTTGGAGGCCATCCCCTTTTCTTGGAAGGGGGTGTTTCTTTATGCTTTCCCTCCCCTTCCCCTCATTCCAAATGTCCTGTTCAGAATTCAACAGGACGTTCCCAAATGTTGTTGGTGACTCGCTTTTGGCCAAAACCGCATGGGTTCCCTCTTCTTCTGCATTTAGCCAAGGGCAGTCATCACAAGTTACCTCACAGGGTGGACCTACTCACACAAGACAAGGGATCTCTCATCCATTCCCACCTATCCACTCTTCAACTGACACTGTGGTGGTAGGATTTTTATCCCACATAGACGCCTTTTCTTTCTGAGGATGTGCTTAAAATCCTGCAGGAGGCCAGGAAACCCAGTACTACGAAATCCTACTTATCCAAATGGAAGAGGTTTTCTGTTTGGTGTCTCTTTCATAACCTGGATCCACTTTCTTTAGATGTTCTTTTGGATATGTTTTATTTCTGTGAATTGCTCAATGCTGAGTTGGTGTATTCTTCTATTAAGGCCCACTTATCAGCTATCTCTGCTTGTCTGCCTTTATCTCGTCTTTTAGCTTCTAGATTTGAAGATAAACAATTCCTTAAAGGTATCCTTCATTTTAGGCCTACCAGGAAGCTGTTCCTCCTCCATGGGATCTTAATTTTGTTTTGGATAAATTGTTTCAGGGTCCTTTTGAGCTCTTTGTAACATTGCTCTTGGAAGACTGTTCTTTTGTTGGCCCTTACTCCTGCCAGATGGGTGCCTGAACTTCAAGCCGTATGGCTTGTCCTCCTTTTTTGGTGTTTCATAAGGACAGTGTGTCCTTGCTTACTAATCCTTCTTTTATGCCCTTGGTGGCTAATAAGTTGTGACTTAATCAGTCTATTCATTTGCCTATTTTTCCCCTCTCTGTAATCTTCCAGTGAAAGGGTGCTGCATACTTTGGATGTGCATAGGCAACTCAGATTGTATTTGGATAAGACTAAGTCTATTAGAAAGTCTGATCAGTTGTTTGTTTCTTTTCATCCTAGGTCCTTAGGATTAGCTGTATCCAAGCAAATTATTTCTTCTTGGATTTCTAAAGCTGTTTCCTTTTGTTATTCTTTTCATGGTAAGAGCCTTCTCGTGCTTTTTTTAAGGGTTTGGATGCTAATTCTATTCTTGAGGCAGCAACCTGGACTTCTGTGCATACTTTTACCAAGCACTACAAGTTGGATGGAATCTCCAGAGCTAGAGCTGGTTTTCCTAATGCCATCCTTCATGGCTTCCTAGAGGGCTCTGTTGCTCCTTTCTCCGCTCAAATTTTTTCTTGAGTTTTGGTACTCTCCTAGATGTAAGGAATACTGCAACAAGTCAATGGAGGGACATAGTACAGTTGTGTAAAATCTTACCTTAACAGTAGAAGTCATTTCCTTCACTGCTGCAGTATTCACTTCTTCTCTCCTCCCCCGGGTTAATTTCTCTTCTGGATGTACTGGTTGCCTCTTGGTTTTCCTTGGACTAGCATTCCTACTGGGGCTATCAGTTCTGAGGATGGTGCATCTGGACGTTATCTTTATGCCCTTTGCTATGTGACGAGCATACATGTGACATATGGTGTACCTTAAAGCAATGTAAGGGTTTTGTATACTCGCCAGATGTGGGGCTGCCCTAGGCAGGGAATCCCAGATGTAAGGAATACTGCAACAGTGAAGGAAAGGACATCAACTGTTGTGGTTAGATTTTACACAACTGTACTTTTTGCAGAAATTAGTTTATTAATTTGTGGACTGTCCAAAAACATTAAATAGAGCAGTCTTATGACAGATGGAGTTGTTGGAATTGCCTTTGGTAAGAAAGGTGATGTTAGAATGTTAGTGGGTTTGGCTTTTCCTTGACAGATGAGTAGTTTTGTTTTTTTATAATATGACGTCCCATAGTTTTAAGCCGTAATGGGAATGAATGAAAGCAGGCTTGCAGTTTGACATTGACTGTGTTGAATGTATTATGAAGATGTCAGAATACTGGACCACTTTTACTTCTTACAGTGGCGGACCAGTCAGTCATAAAGAAAGTAAAAAAAATAAAGGAGTGGTCCTAGAATAGAACCCTAAGGAACTCCAGTAGTAACAAACAATATTTAGGAGTAGCAGTGTTTCATTTGACAGGTTGGTAGCTATCTTCCAGATAACTTTGGAACTATTTAGTAGCAGCAAAAGAAAGATTATAGATTTTTAGGTTAAATGGAAACACCGGGTGGTCAACATTACTAAATGTTTTGGAAAAGTTCAAAAAGTTTGGTCCAGCAATTCAGCCATGATTTGAGGCAGAGGGATGGAGCCCTTACTTCAGTCCATGTGACTGGGGTTCAAATAGTGGCCCTGCCACACTGGAGGAACCAGATAGGGAGGGAGAGGAGTGAAAGGGCATGACCTGCTCACTTCTTCCAGGGGTGGGTTGTAGTGTTTGGGGAACACATAGGGAAGCATCATTTCTCCAGTGTATGCCAAGAAACTACTTCCCGTGTTTGAAGGAAGGGGATAGAGTTTTTGCTGGAAACATCCTTTGCAGAAGTCATCCCAGTGCATGTCATGTTTCTGCTCCTTGAGGTGAATGGTGGGGGGAATCATTGAAGTATAGGCAGAACCCTCAAAATACCACTGATTGCTGTTTAAATGGTGGCCTTTCCCAGTCAACCTTTGCCTCAGTGTTGGGGAGCGAATGCATTGGCTGGGAAGCAGCTGATGATTGGCAGACAGTGGGTACAGTGGGCAAAAAATGAAGGCATGATCTAGTTTGTCACAAACATATTCTGCAAATGTCTAGTGTGGCAGAATCAGTGCTGCTGTTAATTCTGAAACTGTGAATTTGAGATAAGGCTGTGTGTGATTCGATGGAGAAGTAGTTGTGGGTGAATGCACTTTCATAAATTGTTACAAGGCTAACGACCCAGGGGGCTTTTCTAAGCCCAGCCAAGTTTTCCCCGAAGGAATAATGATGTCCTGTATTCAAATAGAGCATTGAGGACCAGGCATTTATAAGCTACCTCTGTTCCTAAGGGACATGGGTGCCAGGTCGTATTTAAATTTCCTTTTCCGTGTAAGAAACTTCTCTGTGTGGAAATTTTCAGTCCATATTTTTCTAGTTAATCACTGTATATTAATCAGATCAGACAATAGTAGTAGAAGTAGCGAACGTAAACTCGTCAAGTCAAAAAGTAATAATAGAAAATATATAATTGTACAGCATTACTAAGTATTCGAAAGTAATCCAAGCAAGGCAGGCCGTCTGTTTCCAGTAGAAAATCCTTTATTAAGTACACAGACAAGCGATCCAAGTAAAACAAAAATAGAGTAATAATTTCCTCACAAGCTTTCTAAATATATATATATATACTTTTTATCAGGCATGGGAGTGGTTTATTGTGCTGTAAAATAGTGTCATTGGTACACATGTTAAATTCACATCCCTTCCCCCATCAGTGTGACATTCGAGCTGGTCCTGCCCTACTTAGTAGCTGTCAGAATAATATATAGCCCTAATGTACTTTAATGGTACATCTTATTTAACCAAATTATTAAGTAGATTATTAAGTCTGTGATTTTATCCAAGGCAATATACGATGGCTGGAAATATATCAACCTTAGTTCATTTTGCGATCAAAAATTATATATAAATATATACATATACATTTTGCATGTAAAAATCAGTTTCTATTTTCATAACCTATTGTTAAAAAAGATTGCTTTCTTCCTTCTAGACTTCTTCAGGTCTGTGTACAAGAACCCTAAAAACCTATATAATTGCATAATTAGTTAGCATTGTTATTACCATCATTTTGAATAAAGTGGAAAAAAAAGAGAACCAGAAAAAAATAAAAATAAAAAATATATATATGTATGATGATGGAAACAAAATATACACTTAAATGTCAAATGATTTAAAATGGTATTTAGAACCAATTTGTAGAAAAAATAAATAAATAAAATACAATTAGTCATGTAAACAATGTGGCAATTTTCTAAGTTCCAGTGCACTTTTAATTGAGCAGTAGTAGATTAGTCCAGGGCTTTCTAAAATAGTTCAGCTTTAATTGCCACATGAGTTCATGTTTCTCCAGAATATTCGGGATGTCTCCTTCAAGATCATCCATATCTATGCGATCCAGGATCTGGAACTTAAAACCTGTGTGTCTTTTATGAAGAGAAAGGTGTTTGGCTAGTGCATTATTTTTACATCCAGAGCGGATTTCTGACAGATGACATGAAATCCTTCGCTTGAGTTTATTTACAGTCTTGCCCACATATAATGCATCACATTCATTGCACTGTGCCCTGTAAATTACTTTTTTAGTGTTACAGTCACCCCCTGCACTGGTTTTAATGATCTTCTTTAAGTAAAGGCAATAAAAACTATTACCTTGCTGTATAAATATACAAAATGTACAATTAGTTTCACATCTTTTAGTGCTTTTCTCACATGGTCTAAGTTTACATTCAACAAAACTTCTAATATTCTTGGCCTTCCTATAAACAAATGATGGGCCTTCACCTTAGATGTTAATCAGAAAGGGGTTTCATGTGGCAATGTCCCATTTTTCTTCAATAATATTTTTGATACTGTGATAATCCAAAGTGTATGTCAGGATGCAGCTATGTTTGCATTTGTTATTCTCTGTGGAATTACTTAACATTTTTCTACTGGGGAGGTTGAGTGAAGGTGATTCAGTCCTTTTCAATTCTATAATGGGTTCCAGGATGTTTTTTAACATCTGACTTCCATAAGCCTCTCATTAGAAAATCATTCTCTAAGTTGTTCAGGTTTCTCAAAAATGGTTCCATCTCTGTGGTAATTCGAGCTAATATATAGCCTTGGGATTTCACTACATTGTACTTGGTTTTTGTAGGATGTAGACTTTTACTGTGGAGTAATAAGTTAACCCTCGTTGGTTTTCTGAATAGATCAGTGGTGATTCTGTTATTGTTGGTGTCCTTGGAAATCTGCATATCTAAGAAAGTGGTTGAAGTACAGCTATGGGAAGAGGTAAACTTCAGGAAGGGGGTTGGTTGATTGAGGTAAGTGATAAAATTTCCAAGCTGCAAGGTGTCCCCTTCCTACACAATACAGACATTGTCAATAAAACATAAATAGCATGTTGTATGCTGCATGTAATCTGTGTTGTTTAACACAAAGTCCTCCTCCCATTTGCCCAGGGCTATGTTAGCTATGCGGGGAGCCATGGCAGCCCCCATTGCTATACCAGTGTTTTGTTTGTAGTGTTTCCATTGAAAGTAAAGAAATTGAAGTCCAGTACAAGATTAATGAGCTTGCTTAACTTTTGCAGTTGTGCCAGTGTACCCTGATTATGTTTCTTAAAAGACACCAGAGCCCCAGAGCTTGTCCCTCTTACCAGATCCCCCCATACCACAGCCACAGCGAGGAATACTACTACAACCCACCGAGATTCCAGAAAGCAGAGGAGGAATTCCAGAGGTCTCATACTCTATCCACAAACTCCCAGGGAGACAGGAGAACCAAACAGTGGACAGGGGTGAGGGAAATACAATACCTGGGCAATCCCAACTGGAACCCCGACTACAACCCAGGTCCCAGGCTCAGACAGAGGAAGCAGCCACAATAACAGGTACAATATCAACAACAACAGGTACCACAATAACAGGTGCTCCACTTATCTGGAACCACTCTGTTAAAGCACTGACTAAAGAGGAAAAAGGTGTGTTGTCCAAAGTACTTACTTTTGTACCAAGCTGCAGGAGTGAGGTTGCTCAAGTACTGATAGACCCTAAAATGTTTGTGAGGAAGCTCAACTTAAGGGTACAGTGTCATGGCAAAAGTAATGACACTGAAAATAAGCCTTTTGATGAAACTATAAAAAGGCCTAGCAGCTATTGTCCACCACTACATCAAACACTAGCTGCTTTCGAAGTGAAATGTGAGATGGATATCAGGAAACTGCTTAAAAAACATCCTAAGAAAAAACTTTATAACTTAACACACGGAGAAAGAAAAGCATTGCTTGAGCTAGGCAATGATAAATCCAGGTGTGTAATGAAGGCAGACAAGGGAGGAGGTATACTTGTTACTGGTACCACTAGCTACAACCAAAAGATAGAGAACATGCTGGAGGATAACAGATTTTATGAGTTATTTGCCATGGATGACATAAAAAGAGCATATGATTTATGGAACACTAATCTCACCACATTATGGGAAGAAAAACTTATCACTGAAAATCTTTATAATTATTTATGGAGCTCATGCCCACGTTTACCTTACTTTTTTGGAATACCAAAGCCACACAAGAACAGAGAAGACCCACCTTATAGACCGCTGGTAGCAAGTGGAGGTTCCCTTACTGAAGCCATAGCCATTTACCTTGATTACTTGCTGAAACCTCTAGCAGAAAAGAATAAGTCATACATAAGAGATTCAATGGATTTTTTGAAGAAAATAAAACACATTACAGTGGAAGCTGACAGTATTTTGGTAACTATTGATGTGGAATCCTTGTACACAGTAATCCCTCACAATTACTGTATAACAGCAGCTATGGAGTCTCTTAAGAAACATAATCAGGGTACACAGGCACAACTTCAAAAGTTAAGCAAGCTCATTAATCTTGTACTGGACTTCAATTTATTTACTTTCAATGGCAAACACTACAAACAAAAAACTGGTATAGCAATGGGGGCTGCCATGCCTCCCAGCATAGCTAACATAGCCCTGGGCAAATGGGAGGAGGACTTTGTGTTAAACAACACAGATTACATGCAGCATATCACATGCTATTTACGTTTTATTGACAATGTATTTATTGGGTGGGAAGGTGACACCTTGCAGCTTGGAAATTTTATCACTTACCTCAATCAAACAACCCCTTCCTGAAATTTACCTCTTCCCATAGCTGTACTTCAACCACTTTCTTAGATATGCAGATTTCCAAGGACACCAACAATAACAGAATCACCACTGATCTATTCAGAAAACCAACGAGGGTTAACTTATTACTCCACAGTAAAAGTCTACATCCTACAAAAACCAAGTATAATGTAGTGAAATCCCAAGGCTATAGATTAGCTCGTATTACCACAGAGATGGAACCATTTTTGAGAAACCTGAACAACTTAGAGAATGATTTTCTAATGAGAGGCTATGAAAGTCAGATGTTAAAAAACATCCTGGAACCCATTATAGAACTGAAAAGGACTGAAGCACCTTCACTCAACCTCCCCAGTAGAAAAATGTTAAGTAATTCCACAGAGAATAACAAATGCAAAAATAGCTGCATCCTGACATACACTTTGGGTTATCACAATATCAAAAATATTATTGAAGAAAACTGGGACATTGTCACAGGAAACCCTTTTCTGATTAACATCTTAGGTGAAGCCCCATCATTTGTTTATAGGAAGGCCAGGAATATTAGAAGTTTTGTTGAATTTAAACCTAGACCATGTGAGAAAAGCACTAAAAGATGTGAAACTAATTGTACATTTTGTATATTTATACAGCAAGGTGATGTTTTTTATTCCCCTTATTTAAAGAAGATCATTAAAACCAGTGCAGGGGGTGACTGTAACACTAAAAAAGTAATTTACAGGGCACAGTGCAATGAATGTGATGCATTCTATGTGGGCAAGACTGTAAATAAGCATTAAGGATTTCATGTCATCTGTCAGAAATCCGCTATGGATGTAAAAATAATGCACTAGCCAAACACCTTTCTCTTCATAAAAGACACACAGGTTTTAAGTTCCAGATCCTGGATCGCATAGACATGGGTGATCTTGAAGGAGACATCCCGAATATTCTGGAGAAACATGAACTCATGTGGAAATTAAAGCTGAACTCTTTTAGAAAGCCTGGACTAAACTACTACTGTTCAATTAAAAGTGCACTGGAACTTAGAAAATTGCCACATTGTTTACATTGTATTTTATTATTTTATTTTATTTTTTTCTACAAATTGGTTTTAAATACCATTTTAAATCATTTGAAATGTAAGTGTATATTTTGTTTCCATCATCATACATACATTTCGTCTTATTTTTATTTTTTTCTGGTTCTCTTTTTTCCACTTTATTCAAAATGATGGTAATAAGAATAGTAACTAATTATACAATTATATAGGTTTTTAGGGTTCTTGTACACAGACCTGAAGAAGTCTAGAAGGACGAAAGCGATCTCTTTGTTAACAATAGTTTATGAAAACAGAAACTGATTTTTACATGCAAAATGTATATGTATAAATTTATATACAATTTTTGATCTCAAAATGAACTAAGGTTGATATATTTCCAGCCATGTAGTATATTGCCTTGGATAAAATCACAGACTTAATAATCTACTTAATAATTTGGTTAAATGAGATGTACCATTAAAGTACATTAGGGCTATATATTACTATGACAGCTACTAGGTAGGGCAGGACCAGCTCGAATGTCACACTGATGGGGGAAGGGATGTGAATTTAACATGTGTACCAATAACACTTTGTTTTACAGCGCAATAAACCAATCCCATGCCTGATAAAAAGTATATATATATATATTTAGAAAGCTTGTGAGGAAATTATTACTCTATTTTTGTTTTACTTGTATCGCTTGTCTGTGTACTTAATAAAGGATTTTCGACTGGAAACAGACGGCCTGCCTTGCTTGGATTACTTTCGAATACTTAGTAATGCTGTAGAATTATATATTTTCTATTATTACTTTTTGACTTGACGAGTGTATGTTCGCTACTTCTACTACTATTGTCTGATCTGATTAATATACAGTGATTAACTAGAAATATATGGACTGAAAATCTTCCACACAGAGAAGTTTCTTACACTGTTTTGTTTTTAGACCCACTACACTTTAGTGGGTTGTTTTGAGACTTCGGAGATACCACGGAGATTACTTGTTTTTTAAATTTCCTTTTCCCCATCAACTGGTCTAGATTGCTGATAAACTGGGTAATA
Source organism: Protopterus annectens (assembly GCF_019279795.1). Lineage (NCBI taxonomy): Eukaryota > Metazoa > Chordata > Ceratodontiformes > Protopteridae > Protopterus > Protopterus annectens. The sequence goes on along the minus strand of NC_056736.1, from coordinate 436,830,832 downwards.
GATTAACTCAGCTTCACGTGCATGGGGAACTGTTCCATAGGAAGGACAGTCTTGGGGACACATGTCTGTCTCTCCAGCATGTTCTGTTGAAGTCACAGACAGAATTCATGTGTCTGTAGCTTGTATTTCTGGTACTGTTTGACGAATGTGCATGAGATTCATAAGTGTGGGGTTTGCATATGCCTTGTAAGCCAGGCAAGGATCACTCCTCAGCAGTCTATAGGAGACTGAGTAGAGGGAAGGAGCTTTAAGGTGCGCTGAACCTGTCAGCCAAAAGATTGGCAATGGCCTCTGATTCACTGTGGGTGATACCATATGCAATAAGTTCAGCGCATTATTGCGCATTTCCTCTGAGGTTGCAGACATAGGTGTCGAAAGCTTTGTGGTTGTCCTTTGTCTGAGAAGCTATTTTTTCTTCAAATTCAGCCTTTGAAGTATTAATTAAACCTCTTAGCTGCCTGTTTAGATTGGTAAGGGGCTTTCAGTATGTATGGCTTTGTTCCTCCTACACTTGGCCAAGATTATCTTTTCTTTTGTTGTATAACTGATTGCTACTGTGATTCCAATAGGGTTGCTTGTCTTTTTCTTAATATGAATGGGCATGGCTCAGTCTATACAGCTACAAATATGGCTGCACAGAGGTTTTGTAAATAGCTCAACATATGCAATGGTTTTTACTGGGGTTGAGGGTGTTTGGAATTTAGCCAAGGTGTTGCTTAGTAGAGGGAGGTTAGCCTTGGAATAGTTCCTAAAGGTTTTTGGTTTCACCGAATCCCTGGATTTAATTTTTATTTTATGCTGTACTGCCTTATGGTCAGATATGACAAGTGAAGACATTACATTTGATGAGGAACACCCCCCCCCCCATGTTCATGAGTACAAGGTCTAGGATGTCTGTATCCCTGGTAGGAGAATGAACTAACTATTCTAGAATGTTGGTATTAAAGTTTAGGAATCACTGGGCTCATACATTAGAAGAGGTGTAGAATTCCTTATCTGTAGAGGGGTAGTTGAGATCCTCCATGAATATCATATTGGGTTGAATGGTGAGGGACTCTAGTACATTGAGATAAGTAGTATGAGTTTCCTGGGATATGGAGGGGGACTTGTAGGGTATGAGACTCTGTTTATGGTGTGTAACATATGTAAGAGCTCTAGTGGGTCATACACTGCAACTAGTCTGGATGTGAAGTTGGTCATACACTGTAACTAGTCTGGATGTGAAGTTGGTCATACACTGTAACTAGTCTGGATGTGAAGTTGGTCATACACTGTAACTAGTCTGGATGTGAAGTTGGTCATACACTGTAACTAGTCTGGATGTGAAGTTGGTTATACACTGTAACTAGTCTGGATGTGAAGTTGGTTTTAAGGTAAGCTGATACTCTCCACCTTTAGTTCCCTCCTGTGCAGTACCTGGTCTAAAGATGTGAAAGACTTTATAACTTTGCATTGTTGGGGTACTCTCCACAACTTTAAACCATGCCTCCATTACTACACAGATGTCTGCACTGTCTAGAGAGAGGAAGGCATGGAAGGAGTGAAGTTTCTTGTTAAGACTTGTAACACTTTACAGTACCACCTTCAGGTATTCCTTTATATGTTAAGTCAGGAGGTTTATCAGTGTGGTATAGCCTGAAAAAGGCACTGGTTTGTGGAAAAGGTCTTCACTAATATCCGAAAGCCTAGAGTGAATAAGTGCAGACCATCCCTGGAAAACCAGCGTGGTCTGTCATCCATGTCCTCCCAGTCAGTCAAATATTGTACCCCCATGGATTGACACCAGAAGCTAACAGTTGTTAAAATCAATCTTTTTCTGTTGATAATATGGCATCATCCTTGGAGAAGGTAGTGTGTTGCTCAGTGCTAGGTTCTTACCTGTGTGAGGCACATAATCCGAACTTGATCATGTCTCACTTCATATAGTCAAGGAAGGTACTTCTCAGATCATTAACACCCACACAGACTATAACAGAGTCATACTGGTACCTGTGATTCAATGACATGAGTGCCTGTGTGACTTGAGAAATCTTAGAGTCAGAAAGGCAGCTAACTGTGACTCTCTGTTTACTCAGTTGGAGACATTGGTGTGCCTCTTTATAGAATCACCAATGACCGGGAAATTTTGCTGTGCAGTGTTTGCCTTAAGGGCAAATGAGGGTTGAGACAATTGAGGCCTATACCACAGAAACTACAACTCACAGCCTTAACCCTCTGTACCACCTGCTGCCTACTTTTGTAGACTTTTTAATACAGAGGCAGAGCATTTCTGAGATGATAATTATTTAATGTACCTCAGGAGTTTTCTTTATGTAAGGTTGCAGTAAGTCTACTTAAACTTTGTCAGCAATAGCTTTTGTTGAATTTTTTTTACAATTCATAGGATAGATCGTCAACTAAAACTGGTGTGGGTTTCAGTTTATCAAATAATTTATGCAGGAAATGAGGGCGATAGTTTGTGGAGTAAAAGCAGGACAGTCTCACTGAGAAAAAGTTTAAAGTCTGAGTCAGTGTTGGACTAACTACCAGGGTTTTTTGTATTATATCATGAAAAAAAAAATCTACAGACTGACTAGCACTCTGTGTCAGTCTGATATAGAAAATGTGAAAGAATTAAGTTTTAAGTACCTTTTTTTTTTACACTATAACAGAATTTCTTTGCATTATTACTCTCTATAAATTTTTTTAAGACGCACTTTTTTCTAGTGTGAATTTGCTTTTTCACTTGGTCATGAGTCTCAAAAATTTTGAGGTAAGCTTTTAATCCAGAATATATGTTGAGATCTGCCAGAAACTGTGAGGAATACTTTCATGTAAAAAAAAACTGCTGCATTCCCATGCAGGCAACCTGGGTTTGAAGAGCATCTCTGTTGACTGTAGGAACTGGTTGTGAGGAGTGAAACTGAGCATCTGCTGAAGGTTCTCCCATCCTTTCAGTGAGGGGTTCAGATCTGGATCACCAAACAGGAGCACTGGCTGTTACATCTATAGAGCATGGGTCCAGAGAGTACACACCGCCGTTGTGCAGAGGCACATACCAGAGGATTCAGCATGCAGAAGCTCACTTGTTATGGTGGCAGCATGTAATGGAGCTTAAAGAGGAGCCATACCTTTCAACCTGCAGATACTGAACATCTGGACAAAGGCTCTACAGACGTAGATACATCTCATGAAAAATATGGACTGCTAACTAGAAAAAAAAATGACATACTTAATACTCCTGCCCCCCACAGGATTGTGGGATGCCACCATTTACAAACATAAGTTTAAAATGTTTAGAGAGTAAAAGTGACAAAGTAAAATATAACCAGAATAATCACGTTTTATTCAAATTACATATATTACTGTAACAGCTGCTCATTCCAGTAAACCGAGAGTACTAGCTCATGAGAGGACAGATGCACAGACTAGTTGTAAAACTTTGCAGTCCAAAACAAACCTGTTAGCAGTTGAAGGTGTTGTGTGAACAAAGGGCAATGCAGTGAATGAGTCATGAACAAACCACCATGGACATCCAAAAGATTCTTAAAATCCTTTATTAAAATGAACCCTCGATAAAAAGCAAATGTTTGTAGAAAACTCCTTGTGGAAAAATGCGTAAAGACACAAAAAGGTGCACCATTCAGGATGGATAAGCGCTTTCGGGATTTTCCTTCCTCAGACCCTGTTGCAATTGGAAAAAGGTGTTCCATTTACGGGAGGCTTGACCAGTCAAGACATGCACACAAACTGACACCTCCAGTACAAACCAGAGGCAAGATATCATATCTGAAATATGATGGAAAAAATACACCCTCCTTGAAATCCAGTCAGTGGAAAAACTAAGTGCAAATTAAGGCATTGCTTCATTGGGTGTGCATTTACTTAAAAGTAAACACTGCTCTATTACAACGAGTACCAGTCCTCTTCCTTCAGAAGGGTTAAAAAATTAATGCAGCACCTTAGCTTAAAAAGAATATGTTAAATAAATTGTAAAATAATAGATTAGCACCCTGTTTCATTGAAGCAAGTCTTGTCACATAAAGGGCAGTTGTTCACAGTACATGAACCATAGTTTTACAGCCTAGACCAATCACAGTGCCTATATGAGCCAACACCTGCAGCTCATGTCAATAAGGTATTTCTCTACAAGGAGTAAAGTGGGGATGGGGGGTACATTTCCTTGACTGAAGTCAGGCTAAAAAAGTGTTCTTTAACTCGGATTAGTGGCAAACTTTAAAGCATTTCGTCTTTAAAATAGGTTTTAATGGTACCACACCATTAAATCCAGGTTCACAGTCAGTTCGTAGATTGATGATCCAGTTAATTTCAGCAACTTAAGTCCGATTCTGCACATGTCCTCCCCTTGTATTTTCATGAGTCAACTAAAGGAGTGTGCAGGATGCAATTTAACATGTTGCGCTAAAGCATTGGTCTTTTCTGAATGAGCAGTGTCACGTATATGGCGACGAATTCTTTCTTTAAATTGGTGATCAGTCTTCCCTATATAGAAGGCATTGCATTTTTGACAGTCAGCCACATATATTAGATGGTTGCTATTGCAGTTGGCACGCACCTTCAAAGAAAATAGCTGGCCAGAAACTGGATGGCAAAACAAGTTGGAAACCTTGATGTAGTGACAAGTCTTACATCTTCCACATTTAACAGTCCCTTTTCTGCCTTCAGTATGTTGAGATCTCCTGGTAGTTCCATCTTTATAGCACAAAAGTCGTTTGATATTCTTTTTATTTTTGAAGGTAAATCTGAGTGCATCTCCAACTGTTGTTCTTGATCTTCTGTCAGCACTGGCCAATATTTCGTGAGGGTGTCGCATACTTGTCGAGCATCTGTAGAATAAGTTAAGATGCACTTTGGTGGTGAATAGGGATTTGTTATGCTTGGTAACTTTCTCATCATGTGCAGATTGATTGGAAAAATAAGGTCGACCCTTCTTCTTTCTAATGTTCTGTGCAGCACAATTCTTCAGATTCACATCCATATTAGAATAGCCTCTTCTTTGCAAATGTATTTTAAGTTGTTGAAACTCTTTTTCAAATTCATGATCAACTGCACTGCACATAGCCTAGAGATTCTAGTGGCTTGATTTTCAAATATGTTTTGGAAGACATGCCTCGGATGCATACTATCTTTGTGCAAGTAGTGATTTCTCCAAGCCCTCTTTCTATGAATACTAGTCTCTAGTCCTGCATTCGGACGTAAAGAAAACTTTACATCAAGAAACTCAATCGCTGTCTTAGAATACTGTGCTTCAAAGAACAGGAAGGTGGTCGTGCTATTCAAAAGATCTATGAATAAATTCAGTTGACTATCATCCCCTTCCCAGATGAAAAAAATATCAACAAATCGTAACAGTTCAGGTGGCTAGCCCATGGGTTGGCTTCATTAAAGGCATGTTCTTTCTCCCATTGGGCAGTCTCAATGTTGGGATTATCTGTTGGCACATGGGGTGCCCATGGCAACACCCAATGTTTCCAATAGTATTTGTCACCATAGATAAAGAGATTATTCTCTAGGATGATTTCTAACAATAAGCAAATTTGTTCCATGCCTGTCAATCTAGATTGTGCAAACTGTTTGACAGCTGCAATGTCATATGAATTTAGTTCATAGGTTCATAGGTGTGTACTAGTCTAATGGCCCTGGGGTCTTTACAAGCCTAGCCCATAGAAGTGCCCTGGCATTGTGCAGCCCATCGTTAGTTCCCAGTGCCTCTATCAAGTAGAGCCATAGGAGTGATCCCCGGAGTGAACTTTCGATTTCCCATCCATTCATCAAGATTTCTCTTGAAGAGGGCTAGTGAGGTGCTCTGCTTGACATGTGTGGGAAGTCTATTCCAGAGCATGGGCAGTCTCTGGGTTATGAACCTGTCCCTCCAACATTCTCTGTTGATTGTGGTAATGAGGTTGAGGTCACTGGAGCGTGTGGTGCGGAGGGATTGGGATTTCTGTAGAAGCAGCATTTCTAACAGAGCTGGTCAGACGTGGCTTTGTAAGTCAAGCAGAGATCGCCTCTTAGTAGACGATATGAGACAGAGAATAGCTGGAGTTTTTTGAGTCTGTCTGTGTAGGACATGTGTTTAAGGCCTAGGATCCTCTTTGTGAGGTACTTTTGTGGCCTCTCCAGCTGTTGCAGGTGTCACGTGAGGTACATGCCAAATGGGGCATTATAGTCTATGATTGGTCTAATGAGGGAAGAGTAGAGTGAAATGATGACCTCTTTCTTCCTGGATGCCAAACCCTTAGTAATGAGGTATGCCACATAGAAGGACTTTCTGACCACAGTGGCAATGTGGTGGTCGAAGGAGAGGTTGCTGTCTTCCTTTGTCCCCAGAACTCTTATAACACCTTCAGTGTTCAGTGGGCTCCCATCAATGTGGTAATTAGTGGAAAATGAGTTTTTCTCAAAGGGGATGAAGACATTTTTTGGTATTAAGCTTAAGGCCATGGTTTCGACACCAGTCATTGGTCTCAGTGAGGCCTTTCTGTAGGATGTCTGCATCACTTGAGTTAATAATGGCTCCCCAGCTTGCAGTCATCTGTGAATTTGGTCAGCCAGAGTCCCTCCATGTTGGCCTGGACTTCTGAGAAGTAGCTGCCAAACAGGAGAGGACCCAGGACTGACCCTTGTGGGACTCTACTCATGATTGGTCGGTAGCCTGATTTGGAATCCGCTGCTTTCAAACTGTGTTCTATCTGTGAGCCAATTTGCAACCCACCTAACGATATAGGGGTTGATGCCTAGTTTGGTGAGTTTATCAATAATTCCTGAGTGAGGAATGGTATCAAAGGCCTTGGCCAGATCAAGGTAGGCTGTATGAACTGCCTTACCTTTATCCACCACTCTGGTGACTGACTCAAAGAAGTCAACCAGGTTGAGCAGGCATGATCTATCTTTCACAAAACCAAATTGCGTGGCAACTAGAGTTTGGCGATTCCCTATATCCTTGTTAATTAGGTCCATGATGATTCGCTCCATAGCCTTACATATCAGACTCATCAGGCTAATGGGGCGATAATTTCCAGGGTCTGTAGTCACTCCTCCTTTATGGAGAGGGATGACTGTGGCAGTGAGGCATTCGGTAGGGTCAAAGCCTGAGGTGAGGCTGTGAGTGAACAGAACACACAGATGTGGTGCTAGTTCATGTTGTAATTCATGTACAACACAGCCAGGGATATTGTTGGGTCCGAAGGAAGCTGTATTCTTGGCCTTAGAGAATGCAGCTTTAACCTGTACTGTAGTAATGTAGGGTGCCTGGCATTCTTCCAGTATTGAGATTGGTCCTTTGGGGGGGGGGGGGTAAAGTTGGCACCGAATCTGTCGGCCAGTATGTTGGCAATATCTGTTGGCTCAATATAGGAGGTACCAATGTGCAGTAACTCAGATTAAATCTGGGTATTACCATGGAAATTCTTAATATAACTAAAGAAGGTTTTGTGGTTGTTTTTAGTGTCTGCTGCAATTCTGCCTTCGTAGCTGGCTTTGGAGGTTTTGATGAAGGATCTCAACTTTTTGTTGAGGCTAATCAGGGAATTTTTCCAGTCTTGGGACTTCACCTTTTTTTGCAAAAGTTTCTTCCTTCTGTTGTAGAGTTTATTAATGGCAGGGGACCACCAGACTGGCTTCCTTTTTTTTGGAGGAGAGCTTCTTGATTCTGTTGGGTACGGCTAGTTCCATGCATTTATGTACATGTTTGTAGAGTGCATTGATGTATGATTCGGCAGTCATGCATCTATTTTCCATTGGCATGGGTGCCATGAAGTTAGCCACCCCTGTTTTTAGGAGTCCAAAGTCAACTTTGGAGAAGATTTTCATAGTGGATACCTTTGCGAGTGGTGTGGGTGAGATGTGGATTTCCATGATGATTAGTTTGTGGTCGGCTCTAACCATGGAGGAATTTACTATTTGTGGTCGGCTCTAACCATGGAGGAATTTACTATTGATGTAGAGCAACGGTTGCCCATGTTAGTAATAACCAGGTCAAGGATGTTGCTTCCTCTAGTGGGGGTAAGAATGAGCTGGTCCAGGGATTGGAATTGATGAATTCCAGGAAGCTTTGGGCCAGTGCATTGGTGCTTGAGTAGTTTTCCCAGTTGATGGAGGGGTAGTTGAATTCTCCTAGTATGAGATTGTTGGGTTGGACCTTGATAGATTCCAGGGTGCTTAGGAACATGGAGTGAGAGTCTAGGGATATGGTTGGGGACCTGTAGCAGGCTATGACCTGGATTGCAGTCTTACCCAGTGTTAGTTGTACCAGTGTTAGTTGTACCTGAATTATCTCAGATGCATTATGCTGGGTTATTAATCTGGAGGTGTGCATATCCTTTATGAATATGGAGACACCACCTCCTTTGGAGCTTCGGTCCATGATTCGGGGCAGAAAGATGTGAAATGAGTTATAGCCTGGTAGCGCAGGGGTGCTTTCTGCTGCTTTAAACCAGGTTTCTGTTACAGCACAAATGTCGATGTTCTCCATTTTGAGGAGTGCTTCAAGGAACGGCATCTTGAGATTTAGACTTCTAGCATTTAGCAGTGTGACCCTCAGATTGCATTTATTTATAGCTGTTACAGTGGTAATTTGGTCTTTGGAATTCTGCCTAAAAAAGGCACTATAGGGGTGGCAAGAGCCTTAGCCAATACCTGGAAACCCAGTGGTGACAGATGCAGGCCATCTCTGGCAAAGCCTCGAGGTCTGTCAGTCATGTCTTCCCAAGCAGACAGATATTGGATCCCCTTAGAATGACACCAGAAACTTAGCCAGTTGAAGTCAATAATTTTTTGTTTGTACTGCGGTATCATTCTGCGTGACGGTAGGATATTGCTCAGGGCTAGTGTCATACCAGCCTTGGCCACATAATCTGAGAGCTCCACCATGTCTTTTTTCATGTAGTCCAGGGAGGTGCCTCTCAGGTCATTCACACCCACATGGACAATGACAAGTCATACTTGTACTTGTTGTGGAGTGACCTGAGTGCGTGTGTTATGTGTCAAATTCTGGCACCTGATAGCTGACTGGAAATGACAGTAAACAGACTCCATATATCTAGGGTCACCAAAATAAAATTGAGCTTGAAAACATAACCAATGAGGTTAGTAACACCCTGAGTGATATGATTGCCACCAGACTATTTCTCAAGAGCTTTTTGATTTTTTTTAGTACAGCACATGCTCAGATACCCACTATTAGTTTACTGCCGAAAATTCATAAATGTTAAAGTGATTCCCCCCTTGCGCCCCATAGTAGCTGGAAGGGATTGCGTCAGCGAATCACTCTCAGTATATGTTGAGGACCAAGTAAAAAAACTCCTACCAGAAGTAGATACCATACTCAAAGACACTATAGATTTCTTAGATAAATTATATGAGAAGATGAAGTCCATATACAGATTTCTCCCAATTTTATTTTGGTGACCCTAAATTTATGGAGCCTGTTTACTGTCATTCCCAGTTCATATGGTATTGCAGCTGAAAAACAGTTTGTACAATCTAGATTGTCAGGCACATAACAAATTTGCTTATTATTAAAAAATCATCCCGGAGAATAATCTCTCTAGCTCTGGTGACAAATACTATTGGCAACGTTGGGGCATTGCCATGGGCACCCCATGTGCCAATAGTTACTCCAACATTGTGATTGCCCAGTGGGAGAAAGAACATGTCTTTAATGAAGCCAACCCATGTGCTAGCCACCTGATTTATTACAGTGAATTTGTGGATGATATTTTTTTCATCTGGGAAGGGGATGATAGTCGACTGAATTTATTCATAGATCTTTTGAATAGCATGACCACCTTCCTGTTTTTTGAAGCACAATATTCTAAGACAGCGGTTGAGTTTCTTGATGTAAAGTTTTCTTTACGTCCGGATTCAGGACTAGAGACTAGTATTCATAGAAAGAGGACTTGGAGGAATCACTACTAGCACAAAGATAGTATGCATCCGAGGCATGCCTTCCAAAACATATTTGAAAATCAAGCCACTAGAATCTCTAGACTATGTACAGTTGATCATGAATTTGAAAAAGAGTTTCAGCAACTTAAAATACATTTGCAAAGAAGAGGCTATTCTAATATGGATGTGAATCTGAAGAATTGTGATGTACAGAACATTAGAAAGAAGAAGGGTCGACCTTATTTTTCCAGTCAATATGCTCATGATGAGAAAGCTACCAAACATAACAATCCCTTTCCACCACCAAGGTGCATCTTAAACTTATTCTACAGATGCTCGACAAGTATGTGACATCATCAGGAAATATTGGCCAGTGCTAACAGAAGATCAAAGGTTAAGAACAATAGTTGGAGATGCACCCAGATTTACCTTCAAAAATAAAAAAAATATCAAACGACTTTTGTGCTATAAAGATGGAACTACCAGGAGATCTCAACATACTGAAGGCAGAAAAGGGACTGTTAAATATGGAAGATGTAAGGCTTGTCAGTACATCAATGTTTTCAACTTGTTTAGCTATACAGTTTCTGGCCAGCTATTTTCTTTAAAGGTGCGAGCCAACTGCAATAGCAAGCATCTGATATATGTGGCTGACTGTCAAAAATGCAATGCCTTCTATATAGGGAAGACTGATCGCCAATTTAAAGAAAGAATTCTTCGCCATATATGTGACATTACCCATTCAGAAAAGACCAATGCTTTAGCACAACATGTTAAATTGCATCCTGCACACTCCTTTAGTTGACACATGAAAGTACAAGGGGGGGGAGATGTGCAGAATCGGACTTAAGTTGCTGATATTAACTGGATCATCAATCAACGAACTGACCGTGAACCTGGACTTAATGGTGTGGTACCATTAAAACCTATTTTAAAGACCAAACTCTTTAAAGTTTGCCACTGATCTGAGTTAAAGAACACTTTTTTAGCCTGCCTTGAGCCAAGGAAATGTACCCCCCCTTTACTCCTTGTTGAGAAACACCTTATTGACATGAGCTGGAGGCGTTGGCTCATATAGGCATTGTGATTGGTCTAGGCTGTTCATATGGTTCATGTACTGTGAGCAACTGCCCTTTATGTGGCAAGATTTTTCATTGAAACAGAGTGCTAATCTATTATTTTATTATTTATTTAGCATATTCTTTTTAAGCTAAGGTGTTGCATTAATCTTTTAACCCCTCTGAAGAAAGAGGACTAGTATTCGCTCTATTAGAGCAGTGTTTACTTTTAAGTAAATGCACAGCCAATGAAACAATGCTTTAATTTTGCATTTAAAGTTTTGCCACTGACTGGTTTTCAAGGAGGGTGAATTTTTTCCATCTTGTTTCTGATAGGATGTCTTGACTCTGGCTTGTACTGGAGGTGTCAGTTTGTGTGAATGTCTTGATTGGTCAAGCCTTCCTTAAATGGAACACCTTTTTCCAGTTGCAACAGTGTCTGAGGAAGGGAAATCCCGAAAGCACTTATCCATCCTAAATGGTGCACCTTTTTGTGTCTTTATGCATTTTTCCACAGGGATTTTGCTACAAACGTTTGCTTTTTATTGAGGGTTCATTTTAATAAAGGATTTTAAGAGTCTTTTTAATTTCCATGGTGGATCATCCGTGACTCATTCACTGCATTGCCCACTAGTTGTAAAACTTCGGTAGTACAGGGTGGCCAACCCAATAGTATGTAGTTGTCATAACCAAATTATGTTTGAAGCAGTTACAAAAATAATGCCAGCAACAAAAGTAAAAATGCTCAGATTTTGTTTAAAATAGGAGGAAGTATGAATTGTTTGTTTTTGATCAGTGAATATTTTAGCTAGTTGCTATGTCATATTTGTCAGTGTTTTTTTTTTTTTTTTTTTTCACTAAAACCACCCTTGAAGTAGAGCTCGCTTAAGTATCCAAGCTTACATTTGTTATATAAGTTTGAACAAACCAAGTGAACAAAAACAAAACAGTGTAGCACGTGGCAGTCAAAAATACAAGGCCTACAAATCTACTTTGCTGAAGGTGGTTGGTACAAGATATGACTGCAAGAAAACTGTAAAGTCTGGGGAAACTATACATGTGAGTCAGTATAGTACAGGATGGTTATCAGGAGCTGACAGAGCCCTTCAAACATCAAACTAAGTCCTACAGATTAATCAAACAGTCTGCTCTGAAGTTAGTTATACTTGCACTGAAGACAAAACACCAAAAGCACCGATCAGAAATTCAAATTAAATTGCACACCATGAATCCTCAAAATATAATCATGTACTCATAAAAGGAACAGACCTGTTACTTACAGAAATGTACCCTGGTGGTTCCTTGTGAACGGCATATTCCAGGAAGTATACTGGATGACATTCTATTTTTAAAGCAAATGTTAGAAAACATATGGTTTACAATCCCAAACTACTGCACTCTTTTGACGTCACATAAATGTGACTAAGGGTGTTTGTCCTACAGCGAACATGTGCATCCTGTCACTGTGGGTAAGCTGAAGCTTAAACTGTAGAAACTTTGTCAGTGTCCATAGAATGTTATATATTGAAACCACTGAGACACTTTTTTCCCCATTCAGCTGCTATGCACACTTCCAGCTGACCTGCGTTTCTCACTATTACTTTGACTTTAATATTGCAGAAGATCAACACAGCGTGGACAAGTGCTATGTCCTGACTGAGTGGAAGATGGAAAATGCATCTTTACGGAAATTGTTTTCTTAGTATGCCCTTATTTCAGTGCTAAATACAAACAAATGTCCGTAGCTGCAGTTTCAGTATGTTTCCAGAAATACAGACTATGTTCTACTTATTCACCTTTTGGCTCACCTTGCATTCAGTTGCAGTCGTAGCTGTAGTGATGTCAGCACATCCGCATCATGGGTGCATGCTGTTGATAGGAGGCTGATGAGTGGAAGTAAGTGTAAAATCATAATTTAAAGGGGCCACTCTGAATTTTGTGGCACCCTGATATTTTATTTTTTGGTCCTCTTGGACCTCATTTTTACCAGCCCAGTCCCAAGTAACCAGTGTCCAGGCTGTGTCTACTAGCTACGCTACAACCCCCCCCCTCTCATTCACTAGGTCCAGTTGTGGCTCTTCAGGGTGTCCTGGAGACTTAGCTTGTTTAAGCTTCCACCCGGTGAGGGGAAGTTATAACCCACCTATTCCCTTTCCCCTCCCCTCACACTGATTGATTTATATTTGAGGGCAACTGCCCTCTTTGGACCACACTTCCCAATAAGGGTCATATCAGTGGATGCCTATCCCTCCCCTGCTGCTCTTTCAGTCAGCAGCGCCGTTAATTGAACCCGGGTCAACTGTGCTGCAGTCCGTGCTTTATCCCTCTACTACAGCAGAGCTGCCTGGCACCCTATAATTTTAAGATGAAATCCATAATTTTCTGTAAGTACTGGGAGTAGAGAGATATGGGGCAGCTGTGCTGAGGAGAGGGTGTGCTGCCCCATAGGACCAGCAAACCTTCTGCTGCCTAATACATTGCTGTCAGAAATAGGGGATGATTGGTTTTCCTGAGCAGGAATTTATTTATTTTATTTATTTATTTACATTTGTTAAGTTGCGCAGTCTGACTGAGCAGAGCGTGTTTTCAGAGGAGACCCAGAGGGAAAAGTTCCAAAACTTGGTTAAATGCAAATTATTCAAGAAAATATTACAATAATTGAACATATTGATTATACAGGATCAGAGTAATACACTGGTAAGATGAAAATGAGAAATGAAGGGGAAATAAATTTGTAAAAAAATAGATTATGGGAAATCAAATTGGAGAAACAGACTAGGGGAAGTTTAAGAAGAGAAGATGGAAGTGTGGGATAGTGTGAAGTGTAATACAGAAATATTGAAGAGAGTTAATGTATGTTACTGGAGAAAATTACTGTGAGTGAGCCAGGAAGTTGGATGGGGTAACAAGATAGTGGTGATGTGTGTGTGAAGGGCAGGATCATATATTTAATGTAGATGTTGGGCATGAATATTAAATTGAGTTTATTTTTGTGTGCTGCAGTGTGTAGGGATAGGACAGTTTTGTTTGAAGTTAAGTTTTTAATGTATTTTTTTGGTAAGTTTCATTTCTGAGGCCAGGTGGGATGAGGTTTCATAGTTTGCTAGCAAACACTGTAAAGAGAGAGTCCCTGTATTGGTTGTTTGATGTACTCGTTTGCTAAAGGTTCTGAATTTGAGAGTGAAGATTTCTGTTGGGGGTGTATATAGATATTAAGTTAGTGATGGGCAGATATCTAGTTTGTTGATTATTTATGTGCATGTTTAGTTGGTTTAATGCGATTAAATGATGCAGTTCTAACCAGTTAATCTTTCTAAGAGTGAAACAGGGATAGGTTCAGTTTGAGATTTTCTTTTTGTAAACACCTTTATTGAATTATCACTTGTGACATAGGCATATTTACATTTATATAAAGGTAATCAAACTATTAATTTTAACTTGTTAATACAAACATTATGCTTCACATATATTGCTGTGTATCATATAACCTAAGCATTATTACATAAATTATTCAGTTCCTGCCCCTTTTTTTTAAAACAAGAAACGTCTTTGTCAAACCATCACTTACTACATAAGCTCATGTATTTATACAAATGAAAACAAACCACGCCGACACAATCCTAGTTGTTGGCATTTTACGTCACAAACCATACTGACACACTCCCAGTTGCAAACATTTATACATCTACCTGAGGAAAAATTCTCTGGAGACTACTTTGGGTATAAAAATATCTATGCAAACATTTCCAAGCAAAAATCCTAAACCTTCTAGATTTGGTTGCATATTTGGGAGACATACATATATCCTCCCATCGTTACTTTGTGAATTGCTTATCCAGTCTCTCTTCTTAGTCCGTTCTAACCTCCTCTGATTGATTCTTATAGTGATGCAATATTTTATATGCTCCACCAATTATTATTTTTTTAATGGCTGCTTCTTTTCTAGATTCTACTAAAAACGTTACCAGTGCTGGTCTTGTTTAGGACCTCCTATTTCTTTCTCTTTGCCTGTACTCTAATATCAGTCCTTGATAGGGAAGGCAGTCTCTAACCCGCTATCCAAATAAAGTCTTGGCCTCTTCCCATTTTGTTATCTTTCCCTCTCTAGTTTATTTGTTCATGTTAGCAGCAAATTTGGCCATTTTGCTATAGGAAATTTCCAATTTATGAAGCTGAGCTTTAAGGATGTTAGAATGGAAGAAGAGTATAGTAATAAGTGAAGAGAAAGCAACAGTAGTGCCCAGGCTGTGTTGACCTAAGCAGTCTAGGTTAAACGAGCCTTGGATTTGTAAAACATGCCCAGTTTTTTATTGGTTGTAGAAATGACATAATTTATGTGTTTATCAAAGGATAATTTTGTTTTGCTTGGGTGACTTGCTCAGTTCTGGTGTTGCACTTATAGATACAACTGGGATTTCACCTGACCAAATAGTGGGAAATTAGTTTTATTGGCATTTAAAAGAGAACAGCGCATACAGACTAAAAACTATATGTTTATTTCATTATGGTTTGGTGTTTCTTACATTTTAACACCACTCTGGGACTATTTACATGTTTTTAAATATTTTTATATGTAATTTCTGAGTCTGACCACATGAGGTCTGGCATCTTGAAGTACAGTAGATATAAAACGTGTACACACCCCTGTTAAATGCCAGGTTTTTGTGATATAAAAAATGAGACCACAATAAATCTTTTTAAAACTTTTCTCACCTTTAATGTGACCTACAGCCTGTACAATTCAATTGAAAAACAAACAAATCTGTTGGGGGAAAAAAAATAAAAAATGTACAATAAGCTGGTTGTATAAGTGTGCACACCCTTAAACTAATATTTTGTTGAAGCACCTTTTGATTTAGTTACAACATTCAGTCTTCTTGGGTACACACCTGCCATCAATTAGAGACACTGTGATTAACCCCAAATAACGTTCAGCTCTCCTAGAAGGATTTTCTTGACATTTACTCGGTTGCCTGCTACAGCAAAAGTCATGGTTCGCAGAGAGCTTACAAAGCATCAAAGGGATCTCATTGTTGAAAGGTATCAGTCAAGAGAAGGGTACAAAACAAATTCCACAGCATTGGATATAACATGGCACACAGTGAAGACAGTCATCAAAAAGTGGAGAAAATATTGGACAACAGTGACGTTGCAAAGAACTGGGTGTCCTTCCAAAATTGATGAAAACACAAGATAAAAACTGGTCAGGGAGGCTGCCAAGAGACCTACAGCAACACTGAAGGAGCTGCAGCAATTTCTGGCAAGTACTGGTTGTGTACTACATGTGACAACAATCTCCTGTATTCTCCATATGTCTGAAATATGGGGTAGGGTTGCAAGACAAAAGCCTTTTCTTACATAGAAAAGCATTCAGGCCCGGCTAAAATTTGCAAAACAATATATCAAGTCTTCCAAAAGCATGTGGGAAAATGTATTATGATCTAATGAGACCAAGGTTGAACTTTTTGGCCACAATTCCAAAAGGTAAGTTTGGTGCAAAAAAACACTTCGCATCACCAAAAGAACACCGTCCACACGGTGAAGCATGGTGGTGACAGTATCATGCTTTGGGGTTGCTTTTCTTCATCTAGAACTGGGGCTGTAGTCAAGGTGGAGGGAATTATGAACTGTTCCAAATACCGGTCACTTTTGGCCAAAACCTTCAGGCATCTGCTAGAAAGATGGAAGAGGAATTTTACTTTTCAGCATGACAATGACCCCAAGCATAGATCCAAATCAACAAAAGAATGGCTTTGGTAGAAGAAAAGTAAAATTTTGGAATGACCCAGCCAGAGCCCATACCTAAATCCAATGGAAAGTCTGTGCGGTCTGTGCACAAGAGATGCCCTCACAATCTAACAGATTTGGAATGCTTTTGCAAAGAAGAGTGGGCAAATATTGCCAAGTCAAGATGTGCTGTGCTGATAGACTCCTACCCAAGAAAACTGAATGCTGTAATTAAATCAAAAGGTGCTTCAACAAATTATTATTTAAGGGTGTGCACACACAAAGTATTTAAGGGTGGGCACACTTGTGCAGCCAGCGTGTTGTACGTTTTTTATTTTTTATATTTTTCCCCTAACAGATTTGTTTTTCAATTGAATTTTACATTTTGTAGGTCACATTAAAGGTGGCAAAAGTTTTGAAATGATTTATTGTGGTCTCATTTTTTTATATCACAAAAACCCGGCATTTTAACAGGGGTGTATAAACTTTTTATACCCACTGTAATTCTGATTGTTTAGTCTGCCTCTAGGTATCCCACAATGCAGTGCTTGTCTGTAAAAAAATTACATCACTCAGGCCTTTTTCTTCCTGAAGCTCCTGTCACTGCATTTATTTTACATGCATATACTGCTGTCTTTCTGTCAGTTTTAAGTAACATTTCATGCCGTTCAGTGACTACTTAAAGCACAAACCGTGCAAATTCCACAGAACAGACTTTCAAAGTGCATTTTACTGCTGCATCTTTTTAGAGTGGCTAAATTGCAGTCTTTTGTGAAGCCTGAATTGTTCTACTTTGACTCATCTCCCACCCCCGTTCACACCTAACTTCCCTAGCTGTCAAAGTGCTAAGGGTAGTTTGAGCTGTTACATGTTGTGATCAACAGCTCACAGCAGGAGACTTGACTCATGTACTGTTTCCCTATTCTAGCCTTTACTTTCTGTATGGGTAGGGCAAGGACCAGGGATCTATGACATCAGTGCATCGGTAGGTCTTTAGTATGGCTGTGGTGATGTCAGTTTGTGGAGGGGAATTGGCCAGAAAACTTGGCATTGATGACATCAGTGAATTGGAGACTGCAGCAAGCTTTTCCAGGGCAGGATAAAAGTTTTTTGAAAGTGAAACCACCACAGTGCAGTAAGGTACTGATGTTCATCGTGCATACAGCTGCAGTAATCACAGATGGGTTTTCAGCCGTCAGGCGGTCCCTCGGTCGGCCGAATTCCAAAGTCTTGGTCCGGCGTCGGTTGTCATCGCTTACTCTTCTGACGTCAGTAAGGCCAGAGTATATAAGACACAGCCGACGCCATGTTCTTCAGTCTTTTTTGCCGCGCGGTGCCCGAAGCAGAAGCAGTTCACAAGTGCCGGTCGGCCAGCTCCTGAATTACAAAAAAATTGGAACCGAAGTCTTCTTTAAAGCTAAGTACCCCGTTGGGGAAACTTTTCTTGCCTCAGACCGATGTCAGAAAAAGTTAATGATTGTATTTCTTGTGGGAAGCAAATACCGCATAAGGATTTCCATTCCCGTTGCATACCTTGTTTGGGCCCAGACCACGACGTCTCGGGCTGTCGCTTTTGCGCTACCTTCAATAAACGCACTATCAAGCGTCGGGCGGAGTTCGCCCAACACTACTTTGGTAAAGCTTTTGATTATAAGATGTCGTCGGACACTCCGACTACCGTTTTGTCTAAAAAACGCAAGGAAAAGGACCGACACGCGAGACCCGCGGTCCCCGCCAAAACAGGCTACACGTGGTCCGGTTCTCAGCGAGACGCCTTTGCAGTCCCTGACTACCGACGACACTCCTTTGGCGGTGTTCTCTGTACCCGAGACCGCTGGGTCCTCGGTCCTTTCCCAGACTACAGCCGAAGCCCCTGCTAATGTCCAGCCTACTAATGTGGACAGGTCCACCTCCACCCATGGTGTATTTAGGCCCTCATCTTCTTTTTCAATAAAGGCTTTTACTAAATCCAAAGCAGCCAGGCATCCCATGAGGCCTATTGCACAGGGCCCATCTCCTAGACCCATGCCTAAGAAACAGATGCTTAAAATGGCTGAGGATTTAATTACTCTTATCAGAGGTTCTCAGCCCCCTCCTGACAAGAGACCCAGAGTGGAGGAAGAATCTCCCTCTTCTGATCAGGGATCCATTTTATCAGAACATTCTGATGCAGAGGAACACTCTTACTCCCCTTTTGAGGATTTGGATGCAGAACAGTCCATTCCTTCTGTATCCCCTCCTGAGGATTTTTCTTTTGGGGAAGCCTTGCACACTTTGAGGGAACACTTCCATTGGGAAGGCCAAGACTTTTCAGATTCCAAGAAAAGATTTAGGGAATTTCTTTGGTTACCTCAGCACAGACCTCTGGCTATACCCCCTGTTTTGGATGTACTGGATGATGTCTATTCGGAGGCTTGCCTTAACCCTGATTCTCTGCCTCCTGCGCCAGTAAAACCTGATAGGTATTACAGAGTACCCAGCTCTCACCAATTTCTCTACAAAGGCCATAATGCTGACCCTGAAACCATTTCACAAGGCCCCAAGGGATTAAAGGCCTCCACTGCCAAGAATCCACTCCCCGCAGAAAGGGAATCCAGATCTCTAGAAAGGTGGGGTAAAAAGGTATATACCGCGGCCACCCTAGCCATGAGGGCCTTAAACTGTCAGTTTCATATGATTAAATATCAACAGTACCTGTTATCACCATTAAGGAACAAAATGTCTCAACCTGAACAACCAGATTTAAAAGAGTTACAGGATATGATGCATAGTGCGGAGCAAGTGGGTAAACACACCTTACAATGTGGTTATGATGCCCTAGAGGCTTCCAGTAGAGCGGCTGCCACAGGATCAGTCATTCGCAGACATGCCTGGCTTAGGGAACAAAATTTACCTGATCATGTGAAAGCTAAACTTCTTGATGCTCCTTTACAAAAGGATGTACTATTTGGTACTAATGCTGGGGACATACTACGGAAAATGGAAGAAAAAGCCAAATCTATGCAAACTGTCAAGGCTTTCTTACAGGTCCAACCACCACGTTTTAGCAGAAATTGGCCTTCAAAAAACTGGTCCTTTCCAGCCACTGACAAGCCCCAAAGAGGTAGATAGACGCACAAGGGGCAGAGGGCAATCACAAGGATCATATAGAGGCAGACAATGGCAATCTCCAGCACCAAGAGGTGGTGAAGACAGTGCACAACAATACAGGAAGCAAACCCAATGACTCCCTCATTTCCATGCCAAGCAAGTCTCAGCTGACAGCACCTTTGGGAGGAAACTAGCATTATTTGCAAGCAATTGGCATATTGTCACAACAGACAAATGGATACTGGACATTATAAACAGAGGCTACAAATTTCAATTTCACACTCTTCCAAAAATGAGAGGCATGCCAAACCTGCCACAAAATCAAAGGGCAGAGGCACAACTGCAAATTTCAAAGCTCCTAAACATGAGAGCTATACAAAAGGTACCTACACACCAACAAGGTCAAGGTTTTTATTCAAGACTTTTTCTGGTACCAAGAAATGGAACCGACTGGAGACCCGTTTTGGACTTATCCATCCTAAACACATTCCTACTCGTGCCAAAATTCAAGATGCTCACATTACAGCAACTTCTTCCCATGCTGGGAAAGGAGTTTTGGCTGGTAACATTGGACCTCAAGGAGGCATACCTGCATGTCCCAATCAGACAAAGCTGCAGAAGATACCTCAGATTTCTTGCAGGTTCAATCCACTATCAATTCTCTGCATTGCCCTTTGGCTTATCTACTGCGCCCAGAGTATTCACAAAGTGCCTGGCATCAGTGATTGCCTACTGCAGACTTCAAGGGATACAAATTTACCCTTATCTGGACGACTGCCTGATCCAAGCGGACAGCAAACGCATACTACTGGAACATCTGGCATATGTGACACGATTACTGCTTTCTCTGGGATATACCATCAACAAGGAGAAATCAAGACTAACACCATCTCAGAAAATAACCTTCCTGGGTGCCAACTTGGACACAAACACCCAGATGGCATATCTTACGCCAGAAAAACAAGGGCAACTATCTCAGTACTTCAAAACTCTAGCAAAAAATACCAGGCTTACTGCAAGGAAAATCCTGCAGGCTCTGGGATTCATGGCATCTTGCATTCTTCTAATCCCATGTGCAAAGCTGCATATGAGGAAACTTCAATGGTACCTAAAAAATCTATGGTCTCAACACAGTCACAGTTTGGAAGCAATTATACCAATAATTCCATGTTTGCAAAAGGAATTTCTATGGTGGGCCCAAGC
The DNA here is from genome assembly GCF_019279795.1 of Protopterus annectens. Classification (NCBI taxonomy): domain Eukaryota; kingdom Metazoa; phylum Chordata; order Ceratodontiformes; family Protopteridae; genus Protopterus; species Protopterus annectens. The sequence goes on along the minus strand of NC_056736.1, from coordinate 436,809,866 downwards.
ATGTCAAGTAAACACAGGCCTTCCATTCTGCAAGCCTCAAGCAAAACAAGTCATAACCACAGACGCCTCAGATTACGCCTGGGGGGCGCACATGAAGGACAGGTGCATTCAGGGCAGATGGTCCCAAAAGGAAAAGCACCTTCACATCAATCAAAAGGAAATGCTAGCAGTAATAAATGCAATTACAGTTTTCAAGGACTTCCTGCATCCAGTACAATTACTGATAAGAACAGACAACACCACAGTAATGTGGTACATAAACAAACAAGGAGGAACACATTCATACCCCCTGTGCAGACTAGCCATGACTCTTTGGAACTTGGCTCTGGAAAGACAAATCGAACTTCAAGCACAGTACTTGCCAGGACTGGAAAACACACTGGCAGACACTCTTAAGCAGAAATATGACAGATCCACACGAATGGAAGTTACATCCTCAGGTGTTTACAGAGATAATCCAAGTGTGGTGGAGGCCAGACATAGATCTTTTTGCTTCCCACAGGAACCATCAACTGAAAAAGTTTTGTTCAAGGACCTTTCATCCAAAGGCCTGGAAAGTGGACGCCCTTTCATTCAGTTGGACAGCATGGACAGTTTATGCATTCCCACCTCTGCCCCTTCTGCCCAAGGTGCTTTTGAAAGCAAGAACAGACAAACCGAGGATGATACTGATTGCTCCAGATTGGCCAAGGCAACACTGGTATCCACTCCTGAGGAGCCTAACACATACTCCTCCCTGGTCCCTGCCTCTAATGCCTCTCCTACTGACTCAGAACAGCTACAAAACTCTTCACAGTCAGCTGAAAACACTCAACCTCGCTGCATGGAAAATTCCTTGACACCACAACAGTCCCTACTCTCCAAGGAGGTGCAGGATGTCATTTTGGAGGCCAGAAGACCATCTACTAGAAAAGCTTACTCCATAAAATGGAAGCGGTTTTGCTGTTGGAATGAGAAAAGAGGCCAGGACCCTAGAAAATTGAACTTGCCTCAGGTTTTACAGTACCTAGCTGAACTGCTGAACAGTGGACTTTCATTTTCTTCCATAAAAATACATGCCTCAGCCATTTCTGCAGAATTCAACACGGATCCTCCTTTATTCTCTCACCCACTCTTACGACAGGGGCTAAGAATATAAGACCTCCAAGGAAGCAACCAATACCAGCCTGGGACCTTAATTACATACTAGAAAAATTAACATTGCCTCCCTTTGAACCTGCTGCCTCAACAGATCTGCAACATTTGTCCTGGAAAACAGCTTTCCTTCTGGCCATCACTTCAGCTCGTAGGGTTTCTGAACTACAGGCCCTCATGGCGGTGCAGCCCTTCCTCATCTTCCATCAGGACAGGGTTTCCCTTCGTACCAACCCATCTTTTATGCCAAAAGTGGTATCCAGGGTAGCCTTAAATCAAGCCATACACCTACCTACCTTTTATCCTAACCCTCAAAACAAAGGGGAGAGGCTGCTTCACACTTTAGACATCCATAGGCAGCTACGTTATTATTTGGACAGAACAAAGTCCTTCAGGAAATCAGAACAACTTTTTGTGTCCTATGCCGTAGGGGCTCAAGGGAAACCAGTTACCAAACAGACCATTTCCAAGTGGATTGGCCACTGCATACGGTTTTGTTATTCCTATCATGGGAAATCTGTCCCTACTGGTATCAGATCTCACTCCACCAGGGCCACAGCCACCTCTACAGCCTTCCTCAGAGGCGTTCCTACTAAGGATATTTTGGAGGCAGCCACTTGGAGTTCTGTACATACCTTCACAAAACACTACCACCTACCCTTATATTCCAGAACAAGAGTAGGCTTTGCCACTGCTGTTTTGCAGGGCATTCTGGCTCAACCCAGTTCCTCATAGTACCTACCACCCTCTGCATAGCTTTGGGACTCTACCCATCTGTGAGTACTGCAGCTGTATGCACGATGAACATAGTACAGTTTTGTACCTACCATAAATGTAGATGTTGGAGTGCTCATACAGCTGTAGTACAGGTTTCCCTCCCTCCTTCCCCACTTGGTAAAGGCATGGGGCCTAACAACCTCTTCATACCACCTGACTGGGTTATCCTGCTATGTTTTATTTGCTTGCTTACACTGATTTTGCATAACATTGCATTGCCTGCATATGTAGATACGCCTTATTTATGCATTGCCTTCCTTTTGGGGGCACCTGACATCTGGGGCAAGAAAGACTGAAGAACATGGCGTCGGCTGTGTCTTGTATACTCTGGCCTTACTGACGTCAGAAGAGTAAGCGACGACAACCGATGCCGGACCAAGACTTTGGAATTCGGCCGACCAAGGGACCGCCTGACGGCTGAAAACCCATCTGTGATTACTGCAGCTGTATGAGCACTCGAACATCTACATTTATGGTAGGTACAAAACTGTACTTTCTAGTGGACAGGAACACTCTATTTAAAATATTTTAAATGCTGTATTGTTGTTTATTCATAGCAGAGACTGTAAATAGGGAGAAAAAGGACAGAGAATTTGAGCATTTAATAACACAATACCATTGTTGTCCTTTAATAAAAGTTGAGATTTTTGGAATAACTCTTCAATCATGTTAAAGTTGTTCTGGTGAATGAATTGAAACTTTAGTCAATTAGCTGCCCAGACTAATGTAGATTCATCAGCATATTGGATTATTGATGCACTAGGAATGATGGCATGCAATTTATTAATGAAGATGGAGAATAAAATCTGTCCTAGGATAGATCCTTGTGGGACATCTGCGCTAATAGGGAGAAAGTCTGAGAGTGATTGTGACCTGTGGATGGCTTGTGTAGGATTTGTGAGTGAGAGTTGTTAAACCAAGTTATAGTATTATTATTATTAAAGTTCAGATGTTCTTCGTGTTTCACTGTTGCAGTCATTACATTTAGGTAATCCTGCTGGCAGGTTGCCCACAGCCGGCCTGAATTCCAAAGTCTTGGGTCCTGCGTCGGCTGCTGTCGCCCCTTCCCTGACGTCAGGTCGTCACGGGTATAAAAGAAGCAGCCGATGCCATTTTCTTCAGTCTTTCTTGCCGCGTGGTGCCCGAAGCAGAAACAGTTCACAAGTGCCGGTCGGCCGACTCCAGAGATTTTCGTGTTCGAGTTTCAGATCAAAAGTCTTCAATAAAGCTAAGTACCCCGTTGGGGAAACTTTTTTGTTGCTCCAGACCGATGTCGGAAAAAGTTAATAATTGCATTTCTTGTGGAAAGCAAATGCCTCATAAGGACTTTCATTTTTACTGTATTCCTTGCCTAGGCCCTAATCACAACGTCACTGGTTGTCGGTTTTGTGCTAGATTTAACCAGTGCACTGTTAAGCGTCGGTATGATTTTGCTTTAAACTTTTTTGGACGCCAGTTTAATTATCCTGAAATGTCGTCGAATAGCCATCCGACTACCGGAGTTCACAAAAAACGCAAAGAAAAGGATAGAGATAAACAACCAAGGCCCAAAACTGATGACGAAGCTTCTCTTAAGCCAGTCGCCGGTTCGCCAGTTCTCAGTGAGGTGCTTTCGCAGCCCCTGACGCCCGCTACTTTAGAGTCGCAGGCCGCTACTGACTCCCATGTGGAGTCGGCTATGCCACTGGATACTTAAAGTATTGGAGCCTCGGATGCTAATCCCTCAGATGGGTCCGGAGCCACTGAGCAGGCACTGGCTTCTGAGGGTGTATTCAGACCTAAACATCTTTACATTAAAATGACTTCAGCTTCAAAGGCAAAGACTAAAGCACCTTCTAAAGGAAGGAAACAAGCTCAAGAGCCACGTGGACAGGCCTCTATGCCCAAAAAACAGATGCTTAAAATGGCCGAAGACTTGATTACCTTGGTCAGGGGTTCCCATTCCCCTCCTGATAAGAGACCTAAGGAAGAGACTGACTATGAATCTTCAGATCAGGTTTCTATTTCTTCTGATTCCTCTTCTGATCAGGAATATTCTCTTCCCCCCATGAGGATTCTGATGCTGAAGAATCTATACCTTCAGCATCCCCTCCTGAGGACTATTCTTTTGGGGAAACCTTGCATACCATGAGGGAACATTTCCACTGGGAGAGCCAAGATTTTTCAGAATCTAAAAAGAGACTCGGGGATTTCCTTTTACTACCTCAGCACAGGCCTCTAGCCATTCCACCTGTGTTAGACATTGTAGATTATGTGTTTTCGGAGTCTAGTCTGACCCCTGACTCCTTACTCCCAGCTCCTGTTAAGCCTGACAGATACTACAGGGTTCCTGACTCTCACACATTTCTTTTTAAAAACCCTGCTGCTGACCCAGAAACTATTTCACAGGGTCCAAAGGGAGTTAAGGCTTCCACTGCAAAAAAACCCAACCCCCTCTGACAGAGATTCAAGAGCACTGGATAGATGGGGAAGAAAGGTTTACACATCTGCAACTTTGGCTATATGGGCCTTAAACTGTCAGTTTCATATGCTCAAATATCAGCAACATGTCATAGGATTGCGTAAACAGAAAATGTTAAACTCTGAATGTGCAGAAAACAAGGAAATGCAGGATTTATTGCATGCAGCTGAACAAGTTAGAAAGCATACTTTGCAATGTGGGTTTGATTCTTTGGAGGCCTCCTGCAGGGCCGCAGTTACGGGTTCGGAGGCATGCTTGGTTAAAGGAACAAAATCTACCTGATCATGTTAAAGTTAAATTACTAGATGCACCTTTGCAGCATGATACTTTGTTTGGTGTTAAGGCAGAAGAGGTGTTAAAGAAAATTGAGGACAAAGCTAAATCTATGCAAACTGTTAAAGATGTTTTACAAGTACAGCCACCTAGGTTTAGTAGACACTGGCCTACAAAAAATTGGTCCTTTCCTGTGTCAGACAGACCTCAAAGGGGCAGATCCAGACACCCTAGGGGCAGATCCCAGGTACAAGGTTCATATAGGTCAAAGCAATGGGGTGCTTCTAACTCCAAAGTTGGAGAAGACAAATCACAAACATACAGGAAACATGGGGACTCTATGCTCCAGACCAGAAGTGTATCCCTCACTGGTAAGATCAGACCATAAACTAATCTCACTGGATATTCACATCCCGACCCCACCCCCTGCCCAGAAAACCACAGTGAAAAACTTCTCTAAAGCAAATTTTACACTCCTCAAAACTGAGGTGGAATCCTTCAAAGCCCCCGGGCCTGTGGAAAATACAGCCCAGACCGCAGAATCCTTTATAAACGCATTCTATGAACACCTTCAGGAATGCATGGATCATGCGATCCCAAATAAAACCAAGACCCAATCCTCCAAAGGCAGACGTCCTGTCTGGTGGACCCCAGCCATAAACAAACTATACAATAGAAGGAGGAAGCTACTAAATGATAAAGCAAAATCCCAAAAGGGAAGGCATCACTGATCAGTATTAGCAAAAACTACGGGCACACATAAAATTGTCTAAGGCCAGCTTCGAGAGAAAAATTGCACAGGACACTAAGGATAATCACAAGGCTTTCTTTAGTTATGTTAGGAACCTGGGTGGTAATTCTCAGATATGCTCAGAATTAGTCCAAAATGACAAAAATACACGAACCCACAGACATTGCCAACATCCTAGCTGACATGTTCAGCGCAAACTTCTCCCACCAAAAGGGCAAATATCTATCCCAGCAGAGTGCTGCCCCTGACATCTCAGATGCTCAGGTAAGAGCCGCCCTCTCCAAAGCAAAAACACAGCATCAATGGGACCAGATGGTGTCCCGGGCTGCGTCCTACATGAACTCAAAGAAGAGCTAAACCCAAACATAAAACTACTGTTCAATCTCAGCCTTACTACAGGATATGTGCCCAAAGAGTGGCGTGCAGCAACAGTGGTCCCGCTCCATAAAGGTGGTGCCTCAACGGATCCTGGAAACTATCGCCCCATAAGCCTGACTAGCTTGGTCTGCAAAGCTATGGAAAGGATCATCATGGACCTCATAAATAAAGATATTGGGGACCTACAAACACTGGATCCTACCCAGTTCGGCTTTGTTAAGGGCAGATCCTGCCTCTTAAACCTGGTTGATTTCTTTGAAACAGTCACCAAGGCCATTGGCGAGGGAAGGTGGTCCACACAGCCTACCTGGACCTCAAAAGCCTTCGATACAATACCCCACTCGGGCATTATAGATAAGCTCACCAGCTTAAATATAAACCCCTATGTCACTAGATGGATTGCAAACTGGCTCAAGGACAGAACCCACATGGTTAGAATTGCTGGAGCCATGTCAGACTCCAAACCAGTTACAAGTGGTGTCCCACAAGGCTCAGTCCTGGGACCTCTCTTGTTCGGTATATATTTCTCGGAGGTACAGGCCAACACGGAAGGACTGTGGCTGACCAAGTTCGCAGATGACTGCAAACTGGGTGCCATAATCGACTCTCCAGCCGACACAAGCATCCTCCAAAAGGGCCTCATAGAAACAGACAACTGGTGCCAAAGCCATGGCCTCAAGCTAAATGCCAAAAAGTGTATAGTCATCCCCTTTGGCAAAAACAAAGTGCCCACAAATTACCACATAGGTGGAAATCAATTAAGTACAGAAGAAGTAATTAGGGACCTGGGGACCCAAGTTGATAGCAATCTCTCATTTGACAACCACGTGGCCAAAGTGGTTAGAAAAACATTTTATATAGCCCACCTAATCATGAAGGGATTCACATCTAGATCAGGGGAGGTCATCGTGCCTCTTTACTCATCCCTCATCAGGCCCATAAGTGAGTACAATGCCCCTTTTGGGATGTACCTTACCAGACACCTGCAGCAACTGGAAAGACCCCAAAAGTACCTCACCAAGAGGATCAAAGGACTCAAACAGATGCCATATGCTGCCCGGTTAAAGAAACTCCAACTCTACTCAGTGGCATACCGCCTGTTCAGAGGAGATCTGTGCCTGACGTATAAAGCCATGTCCAACCCGGAATTAATGGACATGCTGCACCTCAGAAAATCCAAATCCCATCGAGCTATGCGCTCGAGAGACTTGAACCTCAGCAGTGAAATAAATAGGACATGCTGGAGGGACAGATTCATAACCCAGAGGCTCCCTTCACTCTGGAATAAAATCCCAGTCCAGGTTAGGCAGAGTCCCTCATTGACTCTCTTCAAGAGGAATCTTGATGAGTGGATGGGAGATCGTAGGTTTACCCCGGGTATCACTTCTGTGTCACTGTTAGATAGAGGCATAGTATACTAACCTCGAAAAAGGGCATAGCAAAATAAATTTAAAATGGGTGGCGAAAGCCAAACACATTCTGGCTAGGCTTATAAATGCCCTAGGGCAGATAGCCTAGTATGAACCTATGAAACAGTCCCAATGACTTCCACTGCCTGCACCAAGTACTTATCTACTGGCAGCACCCATAGGGGGAAAATTAGCACTTTTTTCTCAAAATTGGCCCATTATAACCCAGGACAAGTGTGTTCTAAATAGAGTGTCAAAAGGCTACAAGTTCCACTTCCATACTCTGCCAAAGGCAAACGGCTGGCCAGATCTGCCAAAAAAATCAATGGGCAGAGGCACAAAAACAAGTCTCACCCTCATGGACATGGGGGGCCATTCAACAAGTACCAGAGCAAGAGGGGGGACAAGGATTTTACTCAAGACTGTTCTTGGTACCCAGAAAGGACAAGGCCTGGAGGCCAATACTAGACCTATCTATTCTGAACACATTCCTGGATATTCCAAAATTCAAAATGTTGACTTTGCAGCAGCTTCTGCCCATGCTGGGCAAGAATGCTTGGCTTGTGACTTTAGACCTAAAAGAGGCATACCTGCATGTTCCAATCAGACAATTATGCAGAAGATACCTCAGATTCAAGGCTGGTTCAATGCATTACCAATTCTTTGCACTGTCCTTTGGCTTATCTACTGTGCCCAGGGTCTTTACAAAGTGCCTGGCATCAGTAATTGCATTCTGCAGACAAAAAGGAATACAAATGTATCCATACTTGGACGACTACCTCATTCAAGCAGAGAACAAGGACATTCTTCTTCAACATCTGGCGTTTGTGAAAAGACTTCTAACATGCCTAGGGTACACAGTTAACAAAAAAAAAATCAAAACTAGTACCCTCTCAAGAGATAATATTCCTGGGTGCAAGCTTAAATACAACTGCCCAGATGGCTTATCTCACGCCAGACAAACAAAGGCAACTGACTACCTTTTTCAAAATGTTGGCAACAAAGGCCCAGTTATCTGCAAGAAAAATTCTGCAGGCTTTGGGATGTTCTTCGTCTTCCATTGCTGCAGTCCTGACTATTGGGTATAGTCCGCGTCCCAGTCGGCCCGAATACCAGAGTATAAGGCTGACGTCGGTCATGGCGCCTTAGACTGACGTCAGTACGTCAGGGTACTAATGCGCATGACCGACGTCATTTCCTCAGTCTTTTTTGCCGCATGGTCCGATGCAGAAGCAATTTTGCGAGTGCAGGTTGGCGTTCTGAGATTTTCCGAAACCGGAGTTTCAGACCGAAACAGAGTTGGCTAAGTAACCCGTTGGGGAACATTTTGGTTTCTCTTGCCTCAGTATTTAACCGGATGTCAGAAAAAGTGAATAACTGTATTTCTTGTGGGAAGCAGATACCGCATAGGGATTATCATACATTGTGTATACCTTGTTTAGGGCCTGAGCACGGCGTTGTTGGTTGCCGCTCTTGTGCTAGATTTAACAAGCGCACTATTAAGAGGAGGCTAGATTGTGCTAGGTTAGTGTTTGGAAAGCGTTGCAATTATAATATGCCGTCGGATGCTCCGCCCGCTTCATCCAAGAAGCGCAAGGACAAAACAGTGAAGCCTAGGGGTGAGGAACCGGCAGTCCCGGACGTCGGTTCTTTAGTAGGCTCAGTGGAGCCAGAGGTTTTGCCAGGAGTCTCCATGGAGTCTCAGGCAGATACTTTATTGTTACAGGATGTGCCCTCTCAGGAGGTAGGCCAGGCTGAGGGGGCTTCTGAGGTAACTGTTCTTCCCTCTCTTCCCAAGGTAGTTAGGGCCTCTCCTTCTGTTGCCAAAGCTTCTTTTAGAGGTAGGCCAAGTTCAGCTTCTGTGGGGGCTTCTCCTAGCATTTCGGGCTCTGTGCCTAAGAAACATATGCTTAAAATGGCAGAAGATTTGATTACTCTAATTAGAGGTTCTATGCCCCCGCCTGATAAGAGGCCTAGGGTGGAACAGGAGTTTGATAGTTTTGAACAGTGTTCACAGGCTTCAGAGTCTTCTGTGGAAGACTTACAAGAGTTTCCTACATATTCTGATTCTGATGTGGATGATTCCACTCCTACAGCTTCTCCTCCTGAGGATTTTTCATTTTCAGAGACTCTTCACTCCATGAGGGAGCACTTTAAATGGGAAGGCCAGGATTACTCTGATTCCAGGAAAAGGCTTAGGGAATTCTTGTTTTTACCCCAGCATAGGCCCTTAGCTATTCCTCCTGTGTTGAATGTGGTGGAGGATGTTTTGCAGAGGCTTCCCTGAACCCTGACTCCTTGCCTCCTGCTCCTGTTAAGCCTGATAGGTATTATAGGGTGCCCGAAGCTCATAAGTATTTGTTTAAGAGTCCTAGGGCGGACCCAGAAACTGTTTCTCAGGGGCCTAAAGGTGTTAAAGCTTCTGTGGTTAAAAATCCTGTACCCTCTGATAAAGAGGCAAGGGCTTTGGATAGGTGGGGTAAGAAAGTGTATACTTCTTCCACTCTAGCCATGAGGGCGTTGAATTGTCAGTTTCACATGCTAAAATATCAGAATTATCTCCTTTCACAATTGAAATCTAAGGTGGATGCTTTGGCGGAAGGTATTGAGTGTAAAGAATTGCTGGATTTGGTTCATGTGTCTGAACAAGTGGGTAAGCATTCTTTGCAGTGTGGTTTTGATGCTGTTCAGGCCTCCTCGAGGGTGGCTGCTACTAGTTCTGTTCTTCGCAGACATGCCTGGTTGAAGGATCAGAATTTAGCTGAGCATGTTAAGACCAGGATTTTGGATGCTCCTTTACAGTCTGATGTGTTGTTTGGACCGCCTGTGGAAGCAGTTTTAAAGAAAATGGAGGACAAAGCTAAGTCTATGCAGACTGTTAAAGATTTTTTGCAGGTGCAGCCTCCGAAGTTTAGTAGAAATTGGCCTGCTAAGGGGTGGACATATCCTGCTTATGGTTCCCAGTCTAGGGGTAGGTCTAGACGTGGTAGGGGCAGGGCTCAAGGTTCATTTAGGCCTAGATCAGAGAGTTCACCTGATCAGACTTCTGGTGAGGGCAGGGGTCAGTCCTTTCGTAAGCAGACCCAATGACCTGCCTTTTCAGCTGCCAGTGGATTCTCGTCTGGCAGCTCCTTTGGGAGGAAGACTGTCTCTTTTCAAAGAAAATTGGGATTTAATCACTCAAGACAGATGGGTGCTGGATATCATTCATCACGGTTACAGATTTTATTTCCACACAATGCCCCCTTTCAAAGGCATGCCAGATGTTCCTCCTCCACAAAGAAAAGAGGCTCACAAGCAAGTTTCTCAGTTACTCCAGATAGGGGCCATTCAGCCAGTCCCTGTGTCAGAAAGGGGCTTGGATTTTATTCTCGCCTGTTCCTAGTACCAAAGAAGGGGAACACGTGGAGACCAATTTTGGATTTATCTATCCTCAACACTTATCTGGACATTCCCAAGTTCAAGATGTTGACGTTACAACAACTGTTACCTCTGCTGGGCAAGGATCACTGGATGGTAACTTTGGATCTCAAGGAAGCTTACCTTCATGTGCCTATAAGGCCAAGTTGCAGAAAGTATCTGCGGTTTCGAACTGGAGATTTTCATTATCAGTTCTCTGCATTGCCCTTTGGCTTATCTACTGCCCAGAGTATTCACAAAGGTTCTGGCTCCAGTGATAGCTTACTTCAGGCTTCAAGGCATTCAAATCTATCCTTACTTGGACGACTGCCTGATTCTGGCTCAAGAAAGGAAGACCTTCTACAGCATCTGGAATATGTCATAGCAGTGCTAAGATGCCTAGGGTATTCTGTGAACGAAATAAAGTCCAGTCTAGTACCCTCTCAAGACATGTGCTTTCTGGGTGTGAGACTGAATACAGCAGCCCAGATGGCCTTTTAACCCCGGACAAACAAAAGAGTCTGTCACTTTACTTCCATCAACTATCTCATCAGTCCGTGCTGACTGCAAGGACAGTCCTTCAAGCATTAGGGTTCATGGCATCTTGTATTCTGGTGCTTCCCAATGCCAAACTGCATATGAGGAAGCTGCAATGGTATCTCAAAATGTATGGACACAGCACTGCCAGGATTTGGACACTGTCATTCAAATAATACCTTGCCTTCAAAAGGAATTCTTGTGGTGGGCTCAGGAATGTCACCTAAACAAGGGACTCTCTGTGACCCGGCCAGAGGCGAGTCAGATTTTAACGACAGATGCCTCGGACACTGCTTGGGGAGCTCATCTAAATGGAAAGTGGATACAAGACAAGTGGCCTGCCAGACTACAGCATCTACATATCAACATGAAGGAGATGTTAGCAGTCCAGTTTGCATTGATGGCTTTCAAGGAGTTACTTCTTCCAGGGCAGGTGTTGATTCTAACAGACAACACAACTGTCATGTGGTACATCAACAAGCAAGGGGGAACACATTCTTATCCTCTATGCAGGCAAGCAATGATTTTATGGGAGACTGCGTTAAGCCTGCAACTAACTCTTCAGGCAAGGTTTCTGCCAGGAGCACAGAACTCCCTAGCAGATGTGTTAAGCAGACAAATCATGGATCCCCACGAGTGGAAACTGGATCTTCATGTATTTCAGAAATTGACAGTGTCATGGGGAACTCCAGACATAGATCTGTTCGCTTCTCCACTAAACCACCAGCTGCCAAAGTATTGCACAAAGGGGTTTCATCACACAGCTTGGAAAGTGGATGCTCTGTCTTTCAGTTGGAAAAACCTTCATGTCTATGCCTTTCCACCTCTGCCTCTTCTTCCAAAGGTATTATTAAAGGTCAGACAAGACAGGCCAAGGATGATTTTGATAGCTCCAGATTGGCCTCGGCAACACTGGTATCCACTACTACGGAGTCTGGTAAGGAAGCCTCCATGGCCTTTACCTCTGATTCCTCATTTGTTATCTCAGAAGGATGGTCATCTGCTCAATGTCAAGCTTCACTCTCTTCATCTAACAGCCTGGCATATTCTCTCTTGAAGCACAGCAGGTCTCAACTTCCTCAACAAGTTTTAAATGTGATTATGGAAGCTAGAAGACCTAGTACAAGGAAGGTGTACGCAGACAAATGGAAGAGATTTTTATTTTGGAGTACAGCAAAGAATTTGGAGATTTCTGAGCCTAATTTGAGTGTGGCTCTTCAATATCTTACTGAGTTATTGGACAACGGTTTGTCCTTCTCTTCCATTAAGATTCATGCTGCAGCAATTTCAGCTCATTATGATTGTGACCCACCTTTGTTTTCGCATCCTTTGTTTCTTAGAGGGGCAAAGAATATAAGACCCCCACGTAGAGCTCCTACTCCTGCTTGGGATCTCAATTTTGTGTTGGAAAAACTTACTCTACAACCTTTTGAGCCTGCGGCTACTGCTGAGTTGAAATACTTGTCATGGAAGACTGCTTTTCTGTTGGCCATTACTTCTGCAAGAAGGGTGTCTGAGTTGCAGGCCCTTATGGCAGTAGAGCCCTTTTTGATTTTCCATAAGGATAGGGTATCATTACGTACTAATCCTTCCTTTATGCCTAAGGTGGTTTCTAGTGTGGCTTTAAACCAAACTATTCATTTGCCTACTTTTTATGCAGATCCCCAAAATAAAGGGGAAAAGATTTTGCACACTTTAGATGTACACAGGCAATTGAGATATTATTTAAGCAGGACTAAGGATTTTAGGCAGTCTCAGCAGTTGTTTGTTTCTTTTGCCTTGAGTTCACAGGGCAAGCCTGTGTCAAAACAAACTATCTCCCGGTGGATTGGCTTTTGCATTGCATTTTGTTATTCCCATCATGGCAAGGAGATTCCAGCTGGGATTAGGCCTCATTCCACTAGGGCTACTGCCACTTCAACAGCATTTCTAAGGGGGGTGGCAACTAAGGATATTTTGGAAGCAGCTACTTGGAGTTCAGTGCATACTTTCTCTAAGCATTATCATCTTCCTATCTACTCTAAGTCTAGGGCTGGCTTTGCCACTGCTGTTTTGCAAGGCATGTTATCAGCTCCTACTTCCTTATAATTTGCCAGCCTCCCTTTCCTCTGCTTTGGGATTCTACCCAATAGTCAGGACTGCAGCAATGGAAGACGAAGAACATAGTACAGTTTTGTACCTACCATAAATGTAGATGTTCGAGGATTCCATTGCTGCAGTCCAATTCTCTCCCTCCTTCCCTCTATGTTTAGGGGTGGTTGTGTAGGTGAGTTTACATGCTTATATTTTTGTATATATTGTTGTATATATTGTACATGTTTTTTGGTGCAGGTTTTTTGGGACTTGTCTTTTTGGGTCTTCTGACATCTGGGGCAAGAAAAGACTGAGGAAATGACGTCGGTCATGCGCATTAGTACCCTGACGTACTGACGTCAGTCTAAGGCGCCATGACCGACGTCAGCCTTATACTCTGGTATTCGGGCCGACTGGGACGCGGACTATACCCAATAGTCAGGACTGCAGCAATGGAATCCTCGAACATCTACATTTATGGTAGGTACAAAACTGTACTTTTCATGGCATCCTGCATCCTACTAATTCCATATGCAAGACACATATGAGGAAACTTCAGTGGTACCTAAAAAGTGTGTGGACTCAACATTGCCACAGCCTGGAAACAAGCATTACTCTCATTCCCTGCCTGGAACAGGAGTTTCGATGGTGGGCAAAGGCTTGTCACCAGAACAAGGGACAGCCATTTACATTACTCCCAGCCAGGCAGACATTAACAACGGATGCATCAGATTATGCCTGGGGGCCCACATGGCAGGAAGAGGCATTCAGGGAACATGGTCCTCAAACCAAATGCATCTACATATCAAACAAAAAGAGATGCTAGCTGTTCAAAATGCCCTGACAGCCTTCAAGGATCTACTTCATCCAGGACAACTACTGATAAAGACAGACAACACCACTGTTATGTGGTATATAAACAAGCAGGGGGGCACACATTCTTACCCCCTTTGCAGACTAGCCATGACCTTGTGGGACACAGCTTTGACTTACAAAATACATCTGCAGGCACAATTCCTGTCAGGAAAGGAAAATACTCTGGCAGACGAACTAAGCAGAAACCTCATGGATCCCCACAAGTGGAAGCTGGATCCACAAGTCTTCAGCATGATGACAAGGAAATTGGGATGCCCGCACATAGATCTTTTTGCCTCCCCTCACAATTGCCAACTAAAAACATTCTGCACAAGGACTAATCACGCACAAGCATGGAAAGTGGACGCCCTATCTTTCAGCTGGGAAAACCTATCAGTATATGCCTTTCCCCCACTACTTCTCCTCCCCAAGATACTCCTAAAGGTCAGACAGGAGAAGCCAAAGATGATACTGATTGCCCCAGACTGGCCACGCCAGTACTGGTATCCAATCCTAAGGAACTTGTCATTATACCCAGCTTGGACTTTACCTCAAATACCTCGTCTGCTGACCCAGCAAAACAATCATATCCTGCACAGTCAACTCAGGACATTAAACTTGGCAGCATGGCGGATAATGTAGTCACACAAACACCCCTCAGTAAAGCTGTGATGGATGTCATTCTGGAAGCCAGAAGGCCTAGTTCTAGAAAGTCTTATGCTGGAAAATGGAAGAGATTCTGTGCTTGGAACCAGGCACAAGGAACTGATACAACTGTCCCAAACATTCCTCAGATTTTGCAATACTTAACTGAGATGCTGGACAAAGGCCTATCGTTTTCATCAATTAAAATTCATGCCTGTGCCATTTCGGCTCATTACAATACAGAGCCACCACTTTTTTCTCATCCTTTATTAAAGCAGTGCCTCAGAGGGGCCAAAAATTTAAGGCCTCCACAGAGATTACCAATACCTGCATGGGACCTCAGCTATGTCTTGGAAAAGCTCACCCTGCCTCCTTTTGAGCCAGCTGCTACTGCTGATATAAAGTTTTTATCTTGGAAAACAGCTCTGCTCCTAGCAATTACTTCAGCAAGACGAGTTTCAGAGCTACAGGCGCTCATGGCTGTGGAGCCTTTTATCATTTTTCATCCAGACAGAGTCTCCCTGAGGACAAATCCAACATTTATGCCTAAAGTGGTGTCCAGTGTGGCTCTAAACCAAACTATTCATCTGCCAACTTTTTACCCAAAACTGCAGAACAAGGGAGAGAGAATTCTTCATTCTTTGGACATACACAAACAGCTTAGATTCTACTTGGATAGAACCAAAGTTTTCAGAAAGACAGAGCAATTACTAGTGGCATATGCTGCAGGATCACAAGGAAAGGTGATCTCAAAGCAGACCATTTCTAAGTGGTTAGGCCACTGCATTAATTTCTGCTACTTACACCATGGCAAGCCAGTGCCTAAGGGCATTAGGCCACATTCCACCAGACCTGCAGCCACTTCAGCAGCCTTTCTCAGGGGAGTACCAACCAGGGACATTTTAGAGGCAGCTACTTGGAGTTCAGTGCACACCTTTACAAAGCATTATCATCCGCCACTCTACCCTAAATCCAGGGCAGGCTTTGCCACTGCAGTTCTGCAGGGCCTCATAGCTGCTCCTACTGCTGTCTAGCTCCAGCCTCCCAACCATAGCTTTGGGACTCTACCCAAATGTAATGACTGCAACAGTGAAACACGAAGAACATAGTACAGTTGTGTACACTTAACCATAAATGTAGACTGTTGCAGTCCAGGTTACCCACCCGCCTTCCCCCTTTTTTCTTTGGATCTTATCTTTCCTTCTCTGATTAATACACCCTATGTGGTGTATTTGCTTATAGATGAAGGTAAATTTTATATTGGTGCATTTCAAAAGATATATACATATATATAAAGTTTGGCTACCCTTTTTGGGGGCACCTGACATCTGGGGCAAGAAAAACTGAAGAAAATGGTGTTGGCTGCTTCTTTTATACCCCTGACAACCTGACGTCAGGGAAGGGGCGACAGCAGCCGACGCAGGACCCAAGACTTTGGAATTCAGGCAGGCTGAGGACAACCTGCCAGCAGGATTACCCAAATGTAATGACTGCAACAGTGAATGCACTCGAACATCTACATTTATGGTAAGTGTATACAACTGTACTTTCTGCTAGTTGATGGAGGAAAAATGTTGAGGAGATGCAGTGTTGAAGGCCTTGGATATATCTAGCAGTATGGCAGTTGTAAACAAGCCACAGTTTTTACTTTGATAGCTGTAATAAAGTTAGCAGGACAATTTCTGTACTGTACTTGTATCCTGGATGAAAACCATGTTGAGTGGGAGACTAATTTGGTTGTGGTTAGGTGGAAAAGTAATTGTTTTTGAACACACTTCACTAGTATTTTGGCTATATGCCTGTATTTGGAGAGATTGTTGTTGAGACCCACCTTTTTGGATTGGGATTGTTTAAGATGTTTTCCCACAGATTTGGAATTGATTGTTCAGTCATGGACCTGTTAATTAAAATTGTAACTGGATAGGCTATATCTTCAGAGACTGCTCTAAGATATCCCAGGAGAAGGTCAGGTGCCAAGGCAGTGGGCTTTATTTTTGTAACAGACTCTTTATAAAGGCTACATTGGTAGGTGCCAAGGCAGTGGGCTTTATTTTTGTAACAGACTCTTTATAAAGGCTACATTGGTGGTTAGTTGGTTAAAAGAAACAGAAGGAAGATCATTGGTGAGGTTAGGTGTAATTTGAATTGTGGTGTGAAGGAGAAGTAGCTGAATTAATGAAGTGAGAGTTGAAGATGGAGGCTGTCTTACAGTCACATTCATTAGGGAGGGGAATTGGGTGGATTATTTACCTAGTTTAAGTAGTTTGTTTATGTAGGATCAGCAGTGTTTAAGATTATTTTCAGTGTTGAGTAGTATATGACATTAGGATTGTTTTGATGATTTAGTTAATTTTTTGACTTGGTTACTGAGTACATTATAACTTTGTCTGGATTGTATTGTTTGGGAGGTTTTCCATTGTTTCCAAACTTTATCTGTAGTAGGCATTAGTTTGATTTTTGAAGACAAGCTGTGATACTTTTAACATTTTTTTCTGTGAGTAGAGGCAATTGACTCAATTACACTTAAAAATGTGTGATTAAAATAGTTGACTGTTTAACTAGGGGAAATGTTTTAATGGACACCAGTTACACTGATTAAGTAAGGTAATAACGATGTCTACACAATGCTAACTGCTGTTTCCTTCTTCATGAAGAAAGTCTTGCATTCAGTTTGAAAGCAAGTGATTGCGGTTTGTTTCAGTTAAATATACTTCTGAATTTTATAAGGTCTACAACTTTATTTGGCTTTCTTGCACTGTCATGCCACTGTAAAGTTAATTGTGCTAGCTTTTATTTTTCATTCTTTGTGTGGCTTTACCTTCCATGTATGTTTTTAGTTTAAGTTTTTGAATGCGTTAAAAAGTCTTCCATTTCATGATTCAGTAATTCTATCACCACTAGTCTTTAACCTAATATGTCCTACATAAAAATGCAGCTTAGTAGACATATCTATAACTTAATATGTCCTACATAAAAATGCAGCTTAGTAGACATATATTTTATATTGTATGAGGACAGTTTACCTGTTCCAATCAGCTATATATAAAACTTTTTTCTAACATGCAAGAAACAAACACGTACAATGTAAATCTGGTATTTATCAGTCTGATTCTCTGCACACACTACTGCTGCATTCAACCCATTCATGAATTATAAATTCAGATTTCTGCAGACATTATTTCACATACATCATTACGGTTTGCTTGCTTTCATTTACATGTAGCTTGTTTGAACCTCTTAACCAATTTCATTAATGACAACCACTCTTAAAGATCGAGTCTTGCAGCAAGCCACATTCTTAGTGACATTGTATAATAAATTAATATGCAGACACTAATGACAGGTGGACATTACAGCAAAATTAAGGACGGTCTAGCTTTGGGCCTCCCCACTCCTTGAAATGTCCATTATTTCCATGTAGCTTTCACCTTGGAAGGGGTTATTGTGCATAGAATATGCGACTCCTATGACTTTTTGTTTATTTTTTTCTTACTGTACTACATACTACTTACAGAATTGTAATGCAGTGTTTCCCCCAGCTCAGTAAGTTTAATGCAAGTTATATCTTAGTGCGCAGAGAGTCATGGTGGAGGAAATATATTGTAACCCCCCCCCCCCGGTTGTTTCACTCAAGCACGCACATACACTTGCAACAGATATGCATACACATTCAAAAACACATGCATGTGTGCACACACTCATACAGAGAACCACACTCAGTAAAGCACCCACAGACCCACACACGTACACGCACATGTACACTGTCAGAGCAGAGACAGAAATACACACTCAGACTCACAATAGTGACACACAACACACTCATAATATATTCTATATAAAAATGCAGCTTAGGATGTGAAGAGTCACCTCACAAGGTGAATTTCTTGACATCAGTGTCTTGAACATTCAGAGACCCAGTCATAACCCTTT
Source organism: Protopterus annectens (assembly GCF_019279795.1). Taxonomy (NCBI): domain Eukaryota; kingdom Metazoa; phylum Chordata; order Ceratodontiformes; family Protopteridae; genus Protopterus; species Protopterus annectens. Next base: position 436,791,244 of record NC_056736.1, on the reverse strand, counting down.
ATATTACAGCTATCATGTTAGATGATTGCTATCTCTACAGTTCAAATAATAGATATAGTTAGGTATAGCAGATATGCAGTTAGTGTGTAGAATAGATTGTAACTGTTAGAATAAAAATGTACAATTGCAGGTGTCTCGTTCATGAAAAATAAGCCAGGTTAATATAAAAGTAAGTTATGATTTAGACAAGTGTTAATCTGCCTTAGTATCGGTATGAGTTAGAGGTAAGTATAGTGAGTGGAATTACGCTAACTCGAGCGTAATTGTTTACATCCTACAGGTGTTTAATGAATGGCAAGCAAGGGTTGGCACAGTTCCTGCTGTTGTCAAGTTGCAAATATTCCAGGGAGTAGTAAACTGTTTTCATTTATGTAGTAGTACTGACATCTAGTGGCCAATATGTGAATAATATGCAAAGGGGAACAAACAGGGAAATTCTTTTCAAGGAGAACTGCATACAAAAACTGAAAAAAATGTTTTTCTGTATATTTTAAACTTGTCTACATTACTAATGTATATGTATCAAACTGGTTATTATTATTTTCTGATTTGTATACTGCAAAATGCTCTGAAAGTGGGATGTTATGGGTAGCATGATTTTGTTTTATAGTTGATGCCTTTGCTTGCCTGATGTCATTTGAGGCTAGATCATTTACTGTGGTTAACAGCCAACTCTGGCTGCCTGTTTTTGACAGCATCAATTTGCATTTTTGATTAGTTTGCTTACTTTGATTTTCACTAGTGACCATTTCTGCTACTGCAGTTTAAGGACTGATTTAAAAACAGGCTTGAAATGTAGCTGAGTTAATTGCTCTTTTCAGAGTAGCTACTGTAGTTCATGTTGAAGTGTGAGAAATCTGACCCCGTGGTTAATTGGTGTTACTTGGGCTGAGATGGTTTGTGCTGCCTTCGCAAATTTTAATATTGTAGCTAGAATAAGTTTTTGATGTTAATTTTCCTTCCTCAACTCACCAACTTGTCTCAAGAAAACACTGTATGCAATGCAAAAATGCTATAACAAAACATCAGAAGAAACGTACTTTTATAGAAAATACAGTGTAGAAAAAACACAAAATCAAATACCAATACCAGTTAAGAAGAGGAAGATGAAAATATTGTCTTTTTTGTGGTTCTCAGAGTTTAAGGGGAAAGACAAATAATTCATAAATAGATAAGACAATTAATTCATAAGTAGATAAATAAACTAAGTGTGATTTTTTTTTTTTCATCTGAAAACTAAACTTGAAAGACTTACTTTTGTACAGACTCCAGGCTACACTTTAACTGAAGTGTGATTCTGGGAGTCTACTAGTGATAAGGCACATTTAAATGCAATTGTTTAAGAACCATTGTTTTCTTAATGGCGCTGTAGTTGGAATAAGTGATCTAACCTAATTACTCTGCCACTGTTAGTAGCCTTCGTGATGTAACTGATGATGGGACAAATGTAGGGAAGTAAGGCAGACAGAAGTTCTGACATAAAACATAGAACATTTTTAAATTGTATTTATTTATTTTATTTTACGTTTGTTAACCGGGAAAGTCCGACTGGATACAGGTCCATTTTGAGCGGAGGCCCGGAGAGAAAAGCTCCAAATGTACAAAAACAAGTGTAATTATAGTGAAATTATTACAGTGAGTTATCACAAAACTGAGATTTGTTTAATGATATGTACACACAGGTACATGTTTTTCTCAGATATAGCAAAGGTTGGAAGCAAGTAGCTGAGAAAGAAATAGTTAAAGATTTCATCTGAAAAAGGAAAACACATATATTAAGGTGGTTATCATACATGGTGTAGTGTTAACTTTAAATCTTTCCAGTAGGTGGGTGATACACAGAATTTTAAACAGTTAGAGAGCCAGATTTTTATTCTTGTAATAAGGTTCTCATTTATGAGTTATGTTTGAGTGGGGGTTAGGGTTTGTACAGGGACAAAGCCACTGCATTTTTAGGTATTTCCTAAGGGATTTTTTGAATTGGGATAAGGAGGGGTCAGTGGTGAGTTCAGCAGGAAGTAAGTTCCAGTTTTTACCGGCAGAGTTGGAGAATAGTGATTCGCCAGCTAAGTTGTTGGTTTTAACAGTTTGCACTAGCAATTTTTTGGAAGAGCGAAGGGATTTTTGGTTACTGTAGGGGGTAATAATATTTTTCAGTGTGGGTGTACTGTCTGGTTGGTAGAGGATTTTGTGAACAACTATTAGTTGGTTATATTGCAGTTGATAGGGTAGTTCAAGCCAGTCTAACAATTGAAGGTTAAGGCAGTGATGGGTTTTATAAGCTGATCCTGTGGCAAATCTGGCAATGTTATTGTAGCACCTAGTAAATTTATTGAGGTTTGATTTGCTTAGGTTTACGAAGATGGGTGAGGCATAAAGAAGGGTCAATAGCAGATATGTACGAGCAGTAACAGTTCCAGCAGATGGGGCTAGGAATGGTTTATAGTTTTGTCTATGTGAGCATCAAACTTGAGGTTTTTGTCAGTGGTCACTCCCAGTAGTTTAGTACTAGGGTCTGGGGAAATTATGGTACCATTGTTAGATATTATGGTGAGAGGTGGTGAGTGGACCTTGCGAGTGGGGGAGAAGAGTAATAGTTTGGTTTTATTTGGGTTTAATAGGAGTTGGCGACCAGTGAGCCAGTTCTCTACTTTGTTGAAAGTGATTTGGGACAAGGATTGTAATTCTGTATGGGGGGTGGCAGAGCAGATTAGGGTTAAGTCATCTGCATACTGAATACAAGTTGCATCAGGGATGACTTTGTACAGGTCATTAATGAATATGGAGAATAGGAGGGGACCTAATATAGATCCCTGTGGGACTCCAAGGGTGACTGGTAAAAGGGACAATAGGTTATTCTTCCATAGTACAACTTATTGTCTGTCACTTAGGTAAGAATGAAACCAGATAATTGCTAGGTTATCTATGGAGAGTGATTTTAATGTGTTTAAGAGTAGCTGGTGATTTACCATATCAAATGCTTTGGATAGGTCAAGGAAGAGGGCTGAGGAGAGCTTGTTGTCATTACGGTTTTGATTTATTGTATGGGAGAAGGAGAGAAGGGCAGAGGTTGTACTATGGAAAGGTCTAAATCCATGCTGGGAGGGGGCTAGGAGAGTGTTTTGATTCAGATGTGCAAGAAATTCCTTGTGGATAAATTTTTCCATTATTTTAGCCAAGGGAGACAGAATGGCTATAGGCCTATAATTTAAAAGTTCAGTGGAATCTCCACCTTTATGAAGAGGAACAATGTGGGAGATTTTCCAGATGTGGGGGATATAGGCTTCGTGGATAGTTTTGTTGATTAAAATTGATATGGGGTATGCTATTTCATTAGCAGCTTTTTGGAGATATTCTCCAGGTAGTAGGTCTGCTGAAAGGGTGGTGGGTTTCAGTTTTTTTAAGTAGGGACTTAATAAAAGATGTTGGTACTGGATCAAGCTTAAAGGGGATCTTATTATCAGGTGTGGGGTTGGTGGTACTTGGGGTATAGGGAGATAGCTTACTGGCTAGGGATTGCATGGTTTCTATAAAGAAAGTGTTAAAGGTGTTGGCAACAATTGTAGGAGGCTGTTGGAGGGTAGTTAAGGGGGTAGGGGTAGTTGATTGGCCTGGGTGGAGAAGTTTGATGTTATGTGATCCTATCTCGCCTACATTCTGACTGATGGGTTCGGAGCCGATCCCTCGGCTCCGACTCGGCACGCTTATGCCAAAGAGCGAAGTCTCTTATTGGCTGAGCTTACTATATCCCAGGATGCACCACTACCAGTCCCCCAGATCTCGTTTGCCGCTAACTAGCGAAGACGTGGTCTCGAGCTGGCTGAGCTGAGTAGTATTTTACTTACTTTTTTCTGTCAGAAATTTGCTGTTCCTATCATAAAAAGCTGTTTTAACGGCTACTCTGTGCTTTGTGTAGTGATTGGAGTTTTTTTTGTGAAAACTTGTAGTGTGATTGGACGTTGGTTTCTGATTTCAGGCCTCCTCCATCTGTAGGGCCTTTCCCGGTCAGTCAACCCCTCTCAAACCTTTGGGGTTTCAGATCCCCTTGAGTTTATTGTTGTTCCGGATGTTTAAATCGGCAGTTGTAAACTGATTTTTGTAGAGTCAGTTAAGTCAAGTCAAATTAGGATAGTGTTGTTCTTGCTGTCAGAATTACTGCATTATTGGTCATAATGTCTCAGAATCCTAGGCCTTCGGGCTTTAAAAAATGCACCAAATGTAATTTTAAAATGTCAATCACAGATGACCACTCTCTCTGTGTTTATTGTTTGGGTGCAAAACATTTACAAGAGTCATGCAGCGTGTGTCACGCTTTTTCCTCGAGGGTCCTCCAGGAGAGGAAAAATAAACTCATTCTTAAAGGCTTAATAAAACCCTCCTTTGAAGAAGCTTTAGCATCCTCTCCTTCTCCAGCTAAAAAGAAAAAAGGCGTCGGCTCCGACCAGTCTGTCGGATCCGGCCGCCAAAAGACATAGGCAGGCTTCTCCTTGGCTCCAAGGACTTGGGCCGAGGGGAACGGTCTGCCTCGATGCCACCAGTCTCGACTCCTCTGGCCGGAGCCGATGGCTGGGGCATCGAGGCGGTCACCTTCGTCGGCTCCATTGGTCTCGGAGCCGACAAGGGTTGCCCGCTCAGACACTTCCTCCTCGGCGCCGAAGTCCTCCTCGGCACCGATGGAAACTAGTGTGGGTATTCCTTCGGCACCGATAGTCATCGAGTCGCCGGGCGGTCCCCTAGCCCCTTGGGGCCGTTGGAGAGGCCATCTCGAACCCGTTCAGTAGCCTCTAAGTCATCGAGGATGTCGGATTCGGATATAGACAGGGTGCTCCAAAGACTGTTCCAGTCCCCAGTCTTTCAAAAATTTGTTTGGCTCCGACCCAGTTGGCTTGAGCCGATAGCATGCCCATCCATTGCTATTCCTCCTCCGACCGCTTGGCTCCGTCGGAGCAGGTGCTGTTGGAGCGGTGGAGATCTTAGGGTCGGCTCCGACCCTTACTCCAACCGGCCTTCGGGTCCGAGTTTGGTACGGACTTCTTCGGCTGGACCGGGGTGATGTTTGGGACCTATGCTATCGGTTCGAGCCTCCCTCTCGGTGCCGGCTGTGGGACTTCGTCTGCTATCATGGCTCCGGGGACGGACACTCCCACGATTCTGGGGTCCGGCTTTCAGAGCTATGAAGAGTGCCTTGGCCAAGTCTTGACCATCTCTCCGGCTTTACCGGCACCTTCCCTGGGCGTGGAGACTGGGTCTTTGGCAGTTCCCTGTCCGTAGGCAGCGGAGCCCCTGGGCCTGAGGTTACCCCCATTGGGGTTCCCCTCCTCCTGAGGGTTCTTGAGTTGTCTTCAGAGGAACCCCAAGGAAGAGATCGTGCAAGAGGAAGCACGTGGACTCCCCGAGTCTATTACATGGACACTGATCTTGATGATGCGGAGGGTCCCGAAGTCGTCCTCGGATGATGTCTCATTTGCAGACATCTTAGAGATCCTCAAACAACGAGGCTGGATATCCAAACCCCCTCTGCTGATGAGTCAGTGCTCCTCAAGGCCTTTGGGGCTCAGCCCTCCGCCTCCTGGGTGTCTCCGCCCTTGACGAGCTCCTGGATTTAGTTTGTCGAAGGCGGGAACATCCAGATACCGTGGAACCAGTCCCTTCTCGTCCTAATAAATTTTTGTCTGCCCCACCGAGAAGGAGTTCCTCACTAAAGGCGTGGCTGTAGATGCCATGGTGGTGGCATCTGCTACACAACAGGGCGTGGCAGAGGCTTCAACGTCCGTCCATCCTCCTAATAAGGAGTCTAGGAGCATGGACAGGCAGGAGCGCACCCTGACTTCAGCGGCCTTTACTTTAAGGTCTCTGAATTATTTGGCACATTTTACCAGGCTTCAGAGGGATCTGGTCAAGGAGCTGTCAGATTCCTCTCGGGTAACCTACCTGAGCAGCTAGCCCAGTCGGTTAGCTCTCAGTTGGCTATCCTTCGTCAATTTCTAACTCGTCCATGAGGCTCATTTCATATGCGGCGAAGGCGGTAAGCGGCAGGCACAGGCGTGGCTCTCGGAGACAAGCCTGGCTCCTTGTGTCGTTCGGAGGCCTTCAAGTCTTCCTTCCGCGCTCCCTTTGATGGGTCCTCTTTGTTTGGACCTAAGGTTAAAGACACCCTTACCGCTGTGAGCAAGAGGAAAAACTTTATCTGCCGTAGGTGCCGTTATTCCACTCCCTTTCGGCCTTATCCCAAGGCTAAAGGAGGAGGAAGATGTGGTTCCGTAAATCACGTAAGTTTTTCCTCAACAGCAGGAAGATTCCCCTTCCAGAGGCAGAGGCGGGAAATTTTTCTGGGAGCGCCGTCCCAGAGGCGGCAGAGGGCCCGCAATTCTGGAGACCGCGAGTCCTTTCGTGGCTCTTCAGCCTCCCACACCTCGTGAGGATTGCCCGGCTGTGCTGCTCCGGAGCCAGTCGGGTGCCGTTGTCAAGCACCTAAAAGCCTGGGAGTCAATCACTCAGGACAGATGGGTGCTTGGATCGTGCCGGAGGTTACAGCATCCCATTCACATGCTCCCCCACCGTCCAAAAAAATCCCGGACCCACCACCCAGTCAAAGGGAAATTGCAGCCACAGAAGCTTTAAAGCTGCTAGAAAAAGGAGTCATCCAACCAGTCCCCACAGACCAGATCGGATCCGGAAATTACTCGAGGTTCTTTTTAGTGCCAAAAAAGACAGGGGACCTGAGACCAATTTTGGATCTCAGCAGACTAAACCAATCCGTCACGAAATCCAAATTCCGAATGGTCACGTTACAATCCATTCTCCCATTGTTGGAGAAGGATGTTTGGATGTGCTCCATAGACCTCAAGGACGCCTATTATCACATACCGATACATCAGGCGTCCAGGAGGTATCTGCGCTTCAGCCTGGGAGACAGTCATTTCCAATTTTGTGCACTGCCCTTTGGTCTCACCACAGCCCCCAGGGTGTTCACCAAGTGTTTGGCAGTAGTGACTGCTGACCTGAGGAGTCTTGGATTCCAAGTGTTTCCCTGTCTGGACGACTGGCTCCTGACTGCCACCACCAGGCATCTACTAATGGACAACCTCAAAGCCACCATCTCCCTGGGTGCTACCCTGGGAATTACATTCAATTGGTCAAAATCTGTCTTGCTGCCCTCTCAGCGCAACTAAAAGTTATGTACTCACCATAACTTCAGATGTTTGGGATCCATCTCGCCTACATTCTGACTGATGGGTTTGGAGCCGATCCCTCGGCTCCGACTCGGCACGCTCCGATCTGGTCTGTGGGGACCGGTTGGATGACTCCTTTTTCTAGCAGCTTTAAAGCTTCTGCGGCTGCAATTTCCCTTTGACTGGGTGGTGGGTCCGGGATTTTTTTGGACGGTGGGGGTGAGCGTGTGAATGGGATGGTGTAACCTCCGGCAATGATCCGAAGCACCCATCTGTCCTGAGTGATTGACTCCCAGGCTTTTAGGTGCTTGACAAAACGGCACCCGACTGGCTCCGGAGCAGCACAGTCGGGCAATCCCTCACGAGGTGTGGGAGGCTGAAGAGCCACGAAAGGACTCGCGGTCTCCAGAATTGCGGGGCCCTCTGCCGCCTCTGGGACGGCGTCTCCCAGAAAAATTTCCCCGTCCTCTGCCTCTGGAAGGGGAATCTTCCTGCTGTTTAGGAAAAAACTTACGTGATTTACGGAACCACATCTTCCCTCCTCCTTTAGCCTTGGGATAAGGCCGAAAGGGAGTGGAATAACGGGCACCTACGGCAGATAAAGTTTTTCCTTCTTGCTCACAGCGGGTAAGGGTGTCTTTAACCTTAGGTCCAAACAAAGAGGACCCATCAAAGGGAGCGTCGTGAAGGAAGACTTGAAGGCCTCCGCAAACTGACACAAGCGAGCCAGGCTTGTCTCCGTGAGCCACGCCTGTGCCTGCAGCTCTACCGCCCCTTGCCGCATATGAAATGAGCCTCATGGACGAGTTAGAAATTGACGTAAGGATAGCCAACTGAGAGCTAACCGACTGGGCTAGCTGCTCAGGTAGGTTACCGAGAGGAATCTGACAGCTCCTTGACCAGATCCCTCTGAAGCCTGGTAAAATGTGCCAAATAATTCAGAGACCTTAAAGTAAAGGCCGCTGAAGTCAGGGTGCGCTTCCGTACCTGTCCATGCTCCTAGACTCCTTATTAGGAGGATGGACGGACGTTGAAGCCTCTGCCACGTCCTGTTGTGTAGCAGATGCCACCACCATGGCATCTACAGCCACGCCTTTAGTGAGGAACTCCTTCTCGGGTGGGGCAGACAAAAATTTATTAGGACGAGAAGGGACTGGTTCCACGGTATCTGGATGTTCCCACGCCTCGACAGACTAAATCCAGGAGCTCGTCGGGCGGAGACACCCAGGAGGCGGAGGGCTGAGCCCCAAAGGCCTTGAGGAGCACTGACTCATCAGCAGAGGGGTTTGGATATCCAGCCTCGTTGTTTGAGGATCTCTAAGATGTCTGCAAATGAGACATCATCCGAGGGCGACTGGGACCCCTCCGCATCATCAAGATCAGTGTCGATGTAATAGACTCGGGAGTCCACGTGCTTCCTCTTGCACGATCTCTTCCTTGGGGTTCCTCTGAAGACAACTCAAGAACCCTCAGGAGGAGGGAACCCCAATGGGGGTAACCTCAGGCCCAGGGCTCCGCTGCCTACGGACAGGGAACTGCCAAAGACCCAGTCTCCACGCCCAGGAAGGTGCTGGTAAAGCCGGAGAGATGGCGAAGACTTGGCCAAGGCACTCCTCATAGCTCTGAAAGCCGGACCCCAGAATCCTGGGAGTGTCCGGTCCCGAGCCATGATAGCAGACGGAAGTCCCGCAGCCGGGCACCGAGAGGAGGCTCGGAACCGATAGCATAGGTCCCAAACATCACCCCGGGTCCAGCTGAAGAAGTCCGTGTACCAAACTCGGACCCGGCCGGTTGGAGTAAGGGTCGGAGCCGACCCTAAGATCTCCACTGGCTCCAACAGCACCTGCTCTGACGGAGCCGGCGGTCGGAGGAGGAATAGCAATGGGATGGGCTATCGGCTCAAGCCAACTGGGTCGGAGCAAACAAATTTTGAAAGACTGGGGACTGGAACAGTCTTTGGAGCACCCTGTCTATATCCGAATCCGACATCCTCGATGACTTAGAGGATACTGAACGGGTTCGAGATGGCCTCTCCAACGGCCCCAAGGGGCTAGGGGACCGGCTCCGAGGCGACTCGATGACTGTCGGCGCCGAAGGAATACCCACACTAGTTTCCATCGGTGCCGAGGAGGACTTTGGCGCCGAGGAGGAAGTGTCTGAGCAGGCAACCCTTGTCGGCTCTGAGACCAATGGAGCCGACGAAGGTGACCCGCCTCTCGATGCCCCAGCCATCGGCTCCGAAGCCAGAGGAGTCGAGACTGGTGGCATCGAGGCAGACCGTTCCGCCCTCGGCTCCGAAGTCCTTGGAGCCGAAGGAGAAGCCTGCCTATGTCTTTTGGCGGCCGGATCCGACAGACTGGTCGGAGCCGACGCCTTTCTTTAGCTGGAGAAGGAGAGGATGCTAAAGCTTCTTCAAAGGAGGGTTTTATTAAGCCTTTAAGAATGAGTTTATTTTTCCTCTCCTGGAGGACCCTCGAGGAAAAAGCGTGACACGCTGCATGACTCTGTAAATGTTTTGCACCCAAACAATAAACACAGAGAGAGTGGTCATCTGTGATTGACATTTTAAAATTACATTTGGTGCATTTTTAAAGCCGAGGCCTAGGATTCTGAGACATTATGACCAATAATGCAGTAATTCTGACAGCAAGAACAACACTATCCTAATTTGACTTGACTTAACTGACTCTACAAAATCAGTTTACAACTGCCGATTTAAACATCGAACAACAATAAACTCAAGGGGATCTGAAACCCCAAAGGTTTGAGAGGGTTGACTGACCGAAAGGCCCTACAGATGGAGGAGGCCTGAAATCAGAAAACGCCCAATCACACTACAAGTTTTCACAAAAAAAACTCCAATCACTACACAAAGCACAGAGTAGCCGTTAAAACAGCTTTTTATGATAGGAACAGCAAATTTCTGACAGAAAAAAGTAAGTAAAATACTACTCAGCTCAGCCAGCTCGAGACCACGTCTTCGCTAGTTAGCGGCAAACGAGATCTGGGGGACTGGTAGTGGTGCATCCTGGGATATAGTAAGCTCAGCCAATAAGAGACTTCGCTCTTTGGCATAAGCGTGCAGTCGAGCCGAGGGATCGGCTCCGAACCCATCAGTCAGAATGTAGGCGAGATAGGATCACATAACATCTAAAAGTTTATGCCTGACCAGAATTTTTGTGGTTGATTTTGGTGCTTTTGTTGCAGATTACAGTAGTAATTCTTTTTGTCTAGCATAATAGACTTCTTTGTATCATTTTTCAGCTGTTTATGTATATATATATATATATATATATATATATATAAGGTGGTCTTTTGGGGATTTAGTATTTCTCCAGGAGGTCCACGCTTTGTTTCTGTTAATATTCTTTTGTCTTGTGGCATTGGACAGCCATGGTGCTACTTTGTTATTGGTTCTGATAGTGCGTGGGGGAGCATGGTTATCCAGGATAGCAAGAAATGTAGAGTTAAAGTATGTATGAGACCGCTTCATCTAGTGGAAGTAGCCATAGGTTGGACCAGTCACGTGTGTTAAGTTCATTCTGAAATTTAGTCTGAATAAAGTTCTTACAACTTCTAATGGTTTTAAAGGAAGATTGTTAAGGGATGTCATTTCTTTTTCTGATTATGTAGGAAAGGAAATGATCACTAAAGTCCTCAGGTAGGGTGCCTGTTTTATATATCTGGGGTAGGTTGTTTATTACTATCTAGTCTAGGATAGTTTCCTTTTTGTTAGGCTTAATTCTGGTTGGGGAAGATGTCATCTGGGAGAAGCCATGCAAATTTATATGGGTGGAGGGGAAATCTGAAGAGCAAGTATTCCAGTCGATATTAACATCCCTGAGAATAATAGTTTCCTTGGGGCAGTTAGTGGAGAGCCATTGGAGGATACCTTCCAGGGTATTTTTGTTGTCACCTGGGGGAATATAGATACATGCAATGTTTATAGATTTGCGTTTGTTGAGTTGGACCTTTGTGATGAATATTTCTGCATTGTTAGTAAACAAGGCATTTGGGGTACTAGTTTTGGATACTTCCAGAGTGGATTTATACAAGATGGCTACCCCCCCCCCTTTGTTAGAGATGCGATCAAGTCTGAATATATTGTACCCTGGGGGTATAATCTCATTATCAATGGTAGTAGGCTTGAGCCAGGTCTCGGTAAGGCATAGTATATCAGGGGAGTGGACATCCAGGAGGGCGGGTAAGTAGTGAATTTTCTTGTTTATACTTCTAATGTTTAGGTGACACACTAGGAGTGAGTTGGAGGCATTATTTGAGTTTTGTAGGCTAGTATGGGTGTTATTTGTGGGGCTGATAGTAACAGGTGGGGTTGGGTCTTGGGTTAGGGTGGATGTCACCATCCACTATGAGGTTACGTAGTAATCTAATAGCAAGTTTCTAGAGTTTTAATAAGAGTTTGTGGCAGTATTTAGTTCTATGATTAATATATGAAACACGAATGGGATGCTGAGTTTTTGCGTTTGAAGAGTTTGATGAGAGGTGGGGTAGTGGTTGGTTAGAAATATATAGCTGATTAGTAGTACTGGTTTTGGTTCTAGGGTAGTGGGTGCCAGGGAGGTGTTGGTATTCATAGGCTGTGAGAAGATAGAGAATTATAAGTGGGGATATTAGGCAGTAAATAGGATTAGAGTTTGAAGAATTGTTAAAAGTATGTGGAGGCATTGTAGGGGTATTTGAGTAATGCTTGTTTAAAATAAAGTTGGGGTGTTTATAATTAGCATATAGTGAGAGACTGGAGAGAGTTTGAGTAATAGGGCTGGGTCCTGTGAATGATTGGTTAATGCTGATTGATTCTGATGAGTGGGAGTGGTGTCAGATGAGGGGGAGTAGCAAGGTGATAAGTGTAGGACAACCGGGGGTGGGTGGAAATTGGGGTCAGGGTAGGGGAGCACAGTGAGCTTGCAGGGCAAACAGAGCAGGTAGAGCCAAAAGAAGAAGATTGAGGAGAACAGTCAGTGGAGTGCTGAAGTCTGACGGTAAGTGTGGTAAGATATATAAGAAGGTAAGAGGCATAAAAAAGATAGAAGTGAAGATACATGATAACAAAATCAAAAAAAGGCACTGGTAAGGCAGTTCTGATCCCAGTCAATAATGTTTATTGAAGACACAGAAGCAAACTGACACCACAGATATAATCCACACTAACGTTTTAACTTGTTCACCGCCTTTTCGTCCTAAAACTTCATCAGATGAGCGTACCAACAGTTGCTTTAATGAAAGAGTAGCATATATGGACAAAAATATGTTGACCGTACATGCAGATTGTTGAGTATTGTACTTAAAAACAATGTGTTTGCCTTTGAACAAAAGTCTTATTTACAGTGTTGGGGTGTTGCCATGGGCACACCCTGTGCTAACAGCTATACAAACCTGGTTCTAGCTGAATGGGAGATGAGATGCATTTTGACTGAAGAAAATCTGTGGCTAGCACATATAGGTTTATATTGCAAATTTGTGGATGATGTCTTTTTTTTTGGAAAGGGGATGCACAACAATTGGATGCTTTTGTTAAGTATTTAGAGACAACCACCACATTTTTAAGCTTTACTGTGCAATCATCAGTAGATTTTATAGAATTTTTGGATATTTTTATTAAAAGTTGATGAAGGGGGTAAAATAAGCACTTTGTTATACCATAAGTCATGCTGGAAAATGCTTTATTGGATAGGGGTAGCATGCACCCCCACCAAATGTTTAAGAATGTCATCGATAATCAGCTTCTGAAAACTGACTTTGTAGTAAGGAAAGTGATTTTTTACATTATATAAATGTAACCGAGAATAATTTGTTAGAACATGGTTACAAAAGTAGGGAAGTTAGGGAAGCATCAGAAAGGATCAAGTCCATGAGAGATGGGAAAGGTAGACCTTGGTATTCAAAGAATACTGAAGATTCAGTTAATAAGCGACAGCAAAATATATGTAAGGTTAGGATATCCTTTACTTTTAGCACTGATTTTAAATATTTAAAGAATATAATACAAAATAACTGGAAGATATTATTGTCTGATGACAGGGTGAAAAATATAATAGGTGATGTGCCAAACTTCAGCTATAAGAGAAATCATAAGTTAATGAGTCTGTTATATTATAGACCAGGACCTGGTGGTAAGAATAACCTATGTAAATTATATAGTGGCAAATCAGGTACATATCCATGTAAAAGATGCAAGGCACGCAGATATATTAAGACTAATAATGTGTTTGAGCATCCTGTTACTAAAAGGATATATAAGTGTTCACACTATGTATGCTGTTCTACTAAACATGTGATTTGTATAGCAACATGTTCAGAATGCACTTCTTTTTTATGTTGGTAAAACTAATAGAATGTTAAAGGAACATATTTTACAGCATATAGGTGATATAAGAAGAAATGTGCAAAAAAGTGCAGTAGCTCAACACATTAATGAATTTTCATGGCATGATTTTAAATTTATGGCTTTTGATATTTACACTTCTGCACCTAGAGGTGGTGATATAAAGAATGCCACAGAAGTTAAAGAAACCCACTGGATAGCTGGTTTGAGAGCTGATGTTCTACCAGGTTTAAATGGTTTTGTACCTTTAAAACCAATTTTAAAGGCTAGAAAATGTTAATTGGTTAAAGGGTTTAATTAATGTAATTTGATTTTCAGGTGTATTTATATGCAGACTGATTTTATATTTTTGTATTGCTCTGATGAATGAGGCATCTCCGAAAGCGCTTATCTGTTTACTGCTTATTGTTTATTAAATATATGTGCTTTGCCGTGGTTGTCCCATTGCTGTTTTTCAAGTATTTTAACCTGCTTTTTTCTACATCGGGACTGATTTTCTCCTTGCTGCTGTTTGCCTACTTTAAAGTAGTAAGGAAGGTCATTGATGCTATCCACATGGTAGAACTGCTAGGCAGGGACATAAATTGTACCATATTAGCATGATGAAACCTTACCATGATAGAGAGGCCCTTGTGCTGAGTATTTGCAGGGGATGGCAGGAGGAGTCTAAGGGGATCTGCTGACTGATCTTCTGTGAGGCTTGGACTGACACCTCAGTGGAAGGGGTAGCCGTGTCCCAGCAGCTATCTCCTGCCCAGGTTTGAGAAGTCCGAGCAGTGGTACATGAGTTTGGGGACATGTTCACTGGGAAACCAGGGTGTACCCACCTGGTGCAGCACCATGTGTATATAGGACCCCCAAAGACCTATCAAGCAGGCTCCTTACAGGGTGCCTGAGATAATGTTGGAACTAGGGGTAATGCAGGAGTCCAGCAGTCCCTGGGCCTCCCCAGTGGTGCTGGTACCAAAGAAGCATGGCAGCACCAGGTTCTGTGTGGACTACAGGACATTAAATAGTCACACAGAGTCAGATGCTTACTCCATGCCTAGGACAGATAAAGCCCTCAAGCAGCTGGGTGGGGCTAATTATCTTACCACTATTGATCTTACCAAGGGTTACTATGGCAGGTGTCCTTGACTCCCAGTGCTGGAGAGAGGTCAGCCTTTGTGACTCCTTTCAGGTTGTATGAGCTCACGAAGATGCCCTTTGGGATGAAAAATGCCCCAGCAACTTTCCAAAGGTTGGTAGATCATATCGTAGTAGGAGCAAGAGATTTTGCCCTTGCTCACCTGGATGATATTGCCATCTACAGCCATTCCTGACAAGAGCACCTTCAGCATGTCAGGGAACTGCTAGGCAGACTACAGAGGGCAGGGTTGACCATTAAGCCCAGCAAATGTCAGGTGGGTATGATAGAGATCTCCTACCTGGGACATAGAGTGGGGAGGGTAAGATCAGGCCAGAACCTGCCAAAGTCGAAGCTATTCAGGCATGGCCTGCCCCAGTTACCAAAAAACAGGTGAGGGCATTCTTAGGGACAACAGGGTACTACAGAAAGTTTGTCCACAATTGTAGTACCATAACTGCTCCACTCACGGACCTGACAAGGAAAAACAAGCCAGATAAGGTAGTGTTGGCCCCAGCATGTGAGCAGGCATTCCAGAAGCTTAAAGGAGCTTTGGGAGGGCACCCTGTGTTAGCCAGTCTGGATTACAACAAAGAATTTGTTGTGCAGGTGGATGCTTCAAACCATGGGGCGAGGGCTGTACTCAGCCAGGTTTCCTCTGAAGGAGAAGCGCATCCAGTGGTATATCTCAGCCATAGGTTCCAACCCAGGGAGGAATGCTATGCAGCTGTAGAAAAGGAATGTCTAGCCATAGTGTGGGCACTGCAGAAACTTCAGAAATTCACCATAGTTTCAGATCACAGTCCCTTATCGAGCCAGCCAGCAAAATGTCAAGTTACTAAGGTGGAGCCTAGGGTTGCAGGTATATGATATGACCACTGCAGTGGTGTTATAAAATGCCACTGTAGATGGGCTCTCAAGACAGGGAATGGGGTAAGGAATTCACAGATATTCAACCCTCTCAAGCAGAGTTTCTCAAAAAAACTAGCTTGAGTTTTCGGGGAGGGCGATGTGACACTGCCACTCCAGCTATCGGGAATTTTGTAAATAGTTCTATTTCATTTGTGAATATTGGTATGATTTATACGGAACTCTATTTGGGGTTAATCAGATTCTCTTTAATTGAAGGCATATGCTACCAGCTTATTGTACGTTTTTTATTTTTTATATTTTCCCCTTACAGATTTGTTTGTTTTTCATTTGAATTGTGCAGGTTATAGGTCACATTAAAGGTGGGAATTTTGAAATTATTTATTGTGGTCTCATTTTTGTATATCACGAAAACATGGCATTTTAACAGGAGTGTGTACACTTTTTCTGTCCAGTGTATGTCTTTTCACAGAGAGATGCTAAATTCTGACAAAGGGGGTGTAGCTTGGGAACTGAAGTCAGGTGACAAAAAGTGATGTCATCCAAGCTAAACCAGCAGTAATATTTGATATTACTTTAAGAACTCTCTGAGTGCATTTTGTATTTGACCAAACAAGAACATCCACTCATCACCACATCTGAACTTGCCTTGCTGTAAGTCTCTAGGGCATATTAACTCTTTTAGATTCAGATAGGAATTTATTAAAGTGTAGCTTAGGTGTTTTCTTTATTTATCTGAGTCTGTCCTGCATGTTTTAAATATTTCCTGTGATTCGGAACTCTGATGTAACCGATTACTTTCTGAGTAGTGTCTTGTTCTTTTATTATTAAATATATTTAAACCTTTTAATTGTGGCTAGTCTGTTTAGATATATTTAAGCTTTTAGAGTACTTGCATATCTATTTGGTGACACTGTACAAACCACTCCTAAATAGCTTTGCTCTGGTCAGACTACCATTTGGATTAATAGTATTATTGCACAGTAAGATTGAACACCCTTTGTTAAGGGCCTTAAAGTAGATGGTAAGAGTTGTCTGGTGGCAGTAAGAACTACCTTAGAGTCTGGGTAGAAGGGGGGCATTGCTAGTAAACCTGTGTCAGCCTTTCCCAGGTGTGTGTGTGTGTGTGTGTGTGTGTGTGTGTGTGTGTGTGTGTGTGTGTGTGTGTGTGTGTGTGTAAATCAAACTTCAAAGTGTGTGTGTGTGTGTGTGTGTGTGTGTGTGTGTGTGTGTGTGTGTGTGTGTGTGTGTGTGTGTGTGTGTCAGCTACGTGGGCAGGGACATGAAGCACTGGTTGGACATAGAGGGTGCTGGAGGTTTTGGCATGGCTAGTCAGCTGAGATCTCAACCCTGTAGCTGTGCCAGTGGGGAGTCTTATTGGAGATCTGGAGAAAGAGGGAGAAACCAGGCCCAGACTGACTGTGATCTCTGTGTGTTCTTAAGGGAAGGTGCACTTTACTGTGTGTGTACTTGTCATCCTCCCAGTGTGTACATTCTGCACTGTTGCCAGTGGTGAAGATTATGGCCCCTTGATTACTGGACCAGTGTAGGGATGTCACAATATTCAGTGGGAACAGTGACTTCCTTTGGCAGTTATTTGGGAAATATACAAGGATTTCCTGACTACAGTAGCCACGTGGTGATCAAAGTAGAGGGTGCAATCTACCCAGGTGCCCAGATCTCTGATCACTGTCTTTCTTGATAATGGGATGTTGTCAGTGTTTCCTGAAAGGGATAATACTACATGTCTTTGAATTTACTTTCTGACCCTTTTTGAAACACCAGGTGTTAACTTGTTTTAGGTCATTTTGAAAGGTAAATTTGTCTTAATGGGACATGAGAATCACACGTAGATGTCCTTCTATCCTCATGTTGTAGTATTTATAACAGTAGTGGGGAAGTGGCTGTCTGCAGCACCAGACATCCGGCCAGTATACCAAAGCCTTAGGATAAGGGGTACGTACGATGTTGCATGTCAGAGCCATAAACCAACATTGGCTATAAAAGTGATGTCTGCACATACCCAACCCAGGACTTTCCTGCTGCAGTGATCTACAGACCCCTGATCACCAGATCGTGGAATCTGTTTGCTCATTTGACTTTGGCTGTCTGCTACAAGTGTGCTTGTGGAAGACAAATTCCACACGTCACGCACGACCAGTGTTTGCTTTGTTTAGGGGAAGGCCACGACTATAAGTCTTGCAACATCTGCCAGTCCTTTGTACCTACAGTGGATATAGAAAGTTTACACACCTCTGTTAAAATGCCAGGTTTTTGTGATAAAAAAAAAAATGAGACCACAATAAATCATTTCAAAACTTTTCCCACCTTTAATGTAACCTATAACCTGTATAATTCAATTGAAAAACAAACAAATCTGTTGGGGGGAAAAATGTAAAAAATAAAAAATGTACAATAAGCTGGTTGCATAAGTGTGAACACCCTTAAACTAATACTTTGATGAAGCACATTTAGTTTTAATTACATCACTCAGTCTTCTTGGGTACACACCTTCCATTAATTAGAGAGACTGATTAGCCCCAAGTAAAGTTCAGCTGTCCTAGTAGGATTTTCCTGACATTTACTCAGTTGCCTGCTGCAGCAAAGCCATGAGTCACAGAGAGCTTACAAAGCATCAAAGGGATCTCATTGTTAAAAGGTATCAGTCAGGAGAAGAGTACAAAAAAATTTCCACAGCATTGGATATACCATGGAACACAGTGAAGACAGTCATCAAAAAGTGGAGAAAATATGGGACAGCAGTGACGTTGCACAGAACAGTACGTCCCTCCAAAATTGATGAAAAGACAAGACGAAAACTGGTCAGAGAGGCTGCCAAGAGACCTACAGCAACACTGAAGGAGATGCAAGAATTTCTGGCAAGTACTGGTTGTGTACTACATGTGACAACAATCTCCCATATTCTCCATATGTCTGGACTATGGGGTAGGGTTGCAGGACAGAAGCTTTTTCTTACACAGAAAAGCATCCAGGCCCAGCTAAAATTTGCAAAACAATAGATCAAGTCTCCCAAAAGCATGCAGGAAAATGTGTTATGGTCTGATGAGACCAAGGTTAAACTTTTTGGCCACAATTCCAAAAGGTACGTTTGGCGCAAAAACAACACTTTGCATCACCAAAAGAAACCATCCACATGGTGAAGCATGATGGTGACAGTGTCATGCTTTGGGGTTGCTTTTCTTTAGCTGGAACTGAGGCCTTAGTCAAGGTGGAAGGAATTATGAACAGTTCCGAATACCAGTCACTTTTGGGCCAAAACCTCAGGCTTCTGCTAGAAAGCTGAAGATGAAGAAGGATTTCACCTTTCAACACGACAAGACCCCAAGCATACATCCAGATCAACAAAAGAATGGCTTTGCCAGAAGAAAATTAAAGTTTTGAAATGGCCCACCCAGAGCACAGACCTAAATCCAATAGAAAATCTGTGGGGTGACCTGAAAAGGGCTGTGCACATGAGATACCCTCACAATCTAACCGATTTGGAGTGCTTTTGCAAGGAAGATTGGGCAAATATTGCCAAGTCAAGATGTGCCATGCTGATAGACTCCTACCCAAGAAGACTGAATGCTGTAATTAAATCAAAAGGTGCTTCCACAAAGTATTAGTTTAAGGGTGTGCACAGTTGTGCAACCAGCTTATTGTACGTGTTTTATTTTCTATATTTATCCCCTAGCAGATTTGTTTGTTTTTCAGTTGAATTGTACAGGATATAGGTCACAATAAAGCCTGGGGAAATTTTTTGAAATTATATATTGTGGTCTCATTTTTTTATATCACAAAAGCCTGGCATTTTAACAGGGATGTGTACACTTTTTTATCTACTGTTTGTTCACATTCTCAAAGACAATACACAATTGTGTGCAGAGCTCATTTCAGATGGAGCCACTTATACTGAGCCAGAAGATGTAGAAAACCTCTTGGCTGATGAATTCAACTCCAACTTTACCCCTCCCTCCCCCTCAACCTTCCCTCAGGAAACATCATCAAATATAATTCCCCCTACTGTCACTAAGGAACAGGTCCTTAATCCTCTAAGACTAAGAACACTGCATCAGTAGGCCCAGACAATATCCCAGGATGCCTTCTAAATAGCATGAAACATGATCTATCAGGGCGTCTGGAATTGCTGTTTAACTGTAGCCTCCAAACAGGCTTCATGGCTCATGAATGGAGAAGGGCAACAGCCATCACTACACAAAGGTGGGCCATCTACAGACCCATAAGTCTCACTAGTCTTATTAGTAAAGCCATGTAAAGAAGAATTATGGAGATGATCAACAGAGATATAGTAAACCTCCAGACAGTGGACCTAACCCAGTTTGGTTTTGTCAAGGGAAGATCATGCCTACTCAACCTGGTGGACTTCTTTGAGGAAGTCACCAAAGCAGTAGATGAGAGCAGAGTCGTTCACACTGCCTACTTTGACCTGGCCAAGGCATTTGACACAATACCCAACTGGGGCATTGTTGACAAAATCAAGAGGTTAGGTACAAACCCATATGTCACCTGATGGATAGCCAGCTGGCTCACAGACAGGACCCGGGGAGTTAGAATTGGGGAGTCCACCTCTACAAAGAGACCAGTCACGAGTGGAATCCCTCAGGGATCAGTCCTTGGACTGTTCATTTTTGGCATTTACTTTTCAGAAGTCAAGGCCAGTGTCAGTGGTCTTTGGCTGATTAAATTTGGAGATGATTGCAAATTAGGAGCTGCCATTGAATCTCACACTGACACACATGTTCTCCAGGAGGGGCTGACAAAAACAACTGGTGTCAGAGATATTGACTAAAACTAAATGTTAAGAAATGCATAATGGTATCCTTTGGGAAGTCATCCATCCCTGGTAACTGTGATATTGACAACACACCCTTTAGAGTTGACCCAGTAGTCAGGGACTTAGGGACACACATGGATAGTAATCTAGCCTTTGACCATCATGTGTCTACAGTGGTGAGGAAATCATTCTGTGTTGCCCTACTTATAAATAAAGGTATGGCATCCAAGTCCAAGGAAGTCATTGTTCCACTGTATTTGGCATTCATCAGAGCTGGCATTGAGTATAGTGCCCTCTTTGGTATGTACCTAACCAGGCATGTCCAACAACTGGAATGTCCACAGAGGTTCCTCACTAGAAGAATACAGGAAATAAGTAAAATGTCCTGTGCAGACCACCTCAAGGGCCTATCCCTGTATTCTGTCTCCTGCAGGCTTTTGAGGGGAGATGTATGCCTGGCATACAGGGCATTGACAGACTCCACTGTGATCGACCTCCTGTATATCAGCAAAACAAACAGCACCAGAATTACCCATTCTAAAGACTTAAACCTTACCTGTGATATAAGTAGGACCTTCTGGAGAGATAGGTATGTATCCCAGAGACTACCACGTCTGTGGAACAGGCTCCCCATCTATGTGAAGCAGAGTTCCTCCCTAACCCAATTCAAGTGCAACTTGGACAATTGGATGGGAAACCTGAAATTCATCCCTGGTTTGGCACCTACGTCTCTAATGGGCACAGGTAACCTGTAAACGATTCTTCTCCCAGGACTATGCTTACATTATCAAGGGTATCAGAACTTGTCAGGCTAAGCGTAAAACGACTCTTGTGGTCATTAGCCTAGTAAGCACCTATGAACCTGTCAACATAGTACTACATTGTGGTTGCAGGGAACTAGAGACAACACCTGTACTTCTAAGCATTGCCCATGTATCACTGACACTTTACAATTTTCATATGTGCCAACAGTCACTCCTCAGGGCATTTCAGTCATGTGAACTGTGGTGTAAAAAGTCCAAAGTAAGTATTGTGTGATAGTGGTTGAACATAGCAGTTTGAAGTTTGAACTATGTCAGCTTATCTTCTTGGACTGTGGTAGTTGTGAACTGCATTATCTTGTACTGTGGTGGTTATGAACTGCATTACAGTGACTCCACTCTCGGTATGTTTGTATTACAGATGTCTCCATACCATATTTCTCAACCTCTTAGTGCAAGAAATCTGGACAATGCCTAAAGTAATACGGGGGACAAAGGCTTAAAAACAGGGACAGATTTTAAATGTTGCTCTTTTAAATTTAGTAAGTTGCTAGATTAACAGGATTTGTGTTATCACGCATTTCCTGAAAGATATTAAATTGTCTGAAACCTCAAATGTGTGTTATTATTTTGTGTCTTCAATCCTCAGAGATTTGCCAGAAAAACACAAAATTCATGAGGAATAGACCAAAGTATCTGATAGAAATCTGGACATTCTGTGAAAATCTGGACTGTTGAGAGGTATGGCTGTCTCCCAAGACCTATGAGCTGAATCATGCATGCACACTGCTTCCTATAGGGTCCCTAGCTGTGTTTGACACCATGAGGAAGGCAACGCAAAGTTTAGCCATTGTGCATGATGTTAAAACTGAAGGATTCACAAAGTTGAGCATTGAGCCCTCATTTGCATAAGCATCATATGTAGACACTGTAATTAGCTTGGTATACATGTGAGGGAAAGCTCTGCTCCTCACTGTGTTATGGAAGAAGCTATGGAGTAGCAGTTGAATTACATCTCATGCTTAACCTCAAACTTAAGTCCAAGCTTCGGCCGCTTAACATACCTAACTACTGGGCTTTGGTACTTGCTTTGTTAGCATGCCACATGTAAGACTGAAGCAAAATGTCTAATGGGTTATAGCAGCAATGATCTAAGAAAGGTAGTTAAGGTATGTAATTGCTATGCATAATTGTGAGATTTAAAGGGCTACACACCCTTTCTGCACTTCCTCAGATAACCTATGTAAATCATTCAGCCCAGAGTTGTACTACGTGTTCGTTAAACTGTGACTGGTTTACTCTGTAGTAGTCCACAACATTTGCAAAGTGTCTGTCACAATGCAAGTCCATGTGGATGGTATCCAGGAGAGTTGTTGTAGTACAGCTGCTGTACTGGGTGGGCCTTTGCTCATATGTAACTCGCATGTGATGCACAGCTTAGACACAAGGGAAAGTCAGGAGCACAGACAGCATGGTGTATGTGCTCAGCGTGATTGTTTATAGGGGATCTGTGGGTCACTGCCAATTATGATGTTAACACCAGTGTTTTCATACTTACAGGTCAATGTCTAAGTGAACAAAAAAGAAGCATACCGAAGGGTCTGTTGAGGAAACTTCACGACATGCCAGGTTCTCAGATGCTGAGACTTAGGTGCTCACCCAGGGCCTGCATCTACATAGCTTATGGCTCTTTGACTGGCAGCAACCTACTGGGCTTACTGTGAATGTGTTTGAAAAGCCATGATAGTGGACATAAATGCAGCTGGTGGCCAGGACTGCTCACACAACTTGGTCCCGTGTAGAGCGAGTGATATTGTATATGCCACACAACAGCAACCTGCTTTCCTGGTAAGAGAAGGTTGATCAGTGGGTGGAGGGCCATCAGTTGAACTCTCTCTTAAAGAGATGGAGGAGTTTCTAGTGTTCCGATATGCCCCCACAGTGTAGTGCTGGGTGTCAGTGCAGAGGTTTTTTGGCCACCAAGAAAATCTTTTGAAGATACTCTTGAGTATATACTGCAGTTTCCCATAAACAGTACATTTAGATCCTGCATAGTAATTTTTCATTGCCCTAGTTGCTAATGCTGTCTGTTCAGCTTATATAGGTACATCAGCACCACTGCAAAACACTTCTGCAGGTATCATACCACTGCTTGAGACCAGAGTATCTGATGCCTCTGGGGATGATGGCAGGTATGAGCTGGCACAGTCAGGGGTCACAATGTGTGGGCTTGACACAGAGAATGTGACCACTAAATCCCCTGTATGGACACAGCCTTTACATGTGTGAGTAGCCAGGGAACACACACACACCACAGAGAGGATAAGTTACTGGGGATGCCACCATTCCAGAATGTGTAACAACCCATATGGAAAATTAACTGTGTCTTCCGGTAGCTCTATTGAGTAGTGGGAGAAACAGGGGAGTGAGTGCTAGGTTTTAGTGGAGACATGGTTACCGCTCTCTCCCTGAAGTCAGTGCGGACTGGCCAAAGCCCAGTTTATGCACAGGGCCATCATGAAGGCACAAGGTAGTACCACCAGAGCTATGTCAGAGTTGATCAGGCTGATGCAGGAAGTGTGAAATGACCTCTGTGAAGGCTTGTATTGCATGTATGACAGTTTTGACAGACAAAATACATGAAAGTCTTCTTGAGGTTGCCTGTTGAGCATTAGTTACAAATCATGATGACGTTCCATTGGTACATCTATGCATAGTAGTCATCATAGCCTTGAATGGGGTTGACCTTGCTCACACATGAGTAGCACATTCACTGCTGCATCAGTTGTGAAGGTGTCTACACCGGCATCTTGTGTGTCATGGTAGTTGCATGTGTGTTGATGGAAGCTGGTTATGGTTATGTGGCAGGGCAACATCCAACCACAGACTTGACATAACCAGTGTTAGTCCTACTAGAGGCAACACCATTGGGTTGGTGCATGCAAGGGATGATCAACCCCCTACCATGCATGCCCTGAACCTATTCGCAAGACGGGGACACAGTGCTGCAACTACTGCTAAGGCTTTACTGGAAAGGCTCACCAAGATCCTGTAACACTTTGCTGTGAGGGAAATGTTAGTTTGCTTTATAATTATTGTATTTTGTATTACTTTATTGCCTTTTTCTATTTTGTTTACTGTGATTTGCTTTCTTTACACCATGTTTTACTTGTATTCTGCTTTTAACTGCATATTATAACTTGAAGAGAGACCACAGCTCTGTCTCTTGTCAGTCAGAATTTTTTTTCCCATCCTCTCACCCTGTTATTGTTGTGTTCTTAAACATCACTGTCTTTCTAGTTGCCTGCCTCTTGAAGTTAATTTGGCCATATATCTCGTTTCTCCTCTGCTTTTACTGGCTGGTGTGAGTAAGCATAACATTATCATTTTGTGAAATCACTCCCCTTCAACTATTTAAATTTATTGTCCATCCTACTGTATTCCACAGTACCAGAATACAAAAGTGCCCACCCCCTTTCAGTCTTATCTTGCTCTTTTAAAAATAGTATCTCTCCAAAATTCAGAGGTTAGGTTCTCTTTTGTCTTTCAAGACTGTCTTACCGATGCTTTTTCCATCCCTGCACTTCCTTAATCTAAGTCAACCCAGCCAGTACATCCCTCCGGTAAAAATTCTATCTGGCAGTATTATTGCAACAAAGCTAGCAAGGGAGCCCGCAGGATTTTTTGCAGGGGGGTGCAAACCCAGAGCCCTGCCCACACAGCCCCCCCCCCACACACACACACAGCCATTCCAATGTCCCATTACTTGGCTATTTCTCCCCATTTGCCATAGACACTGTTCAAATCTCTCAGTGTGTATACTGTTTTATGCTTTACTTCTACAATGATTACATATATTTGGATTTCATTTACAACTTTTATTTCTAATTTTATAGCACAAACACTGATAGACATTTACTAAACCTAAACAAAGCAATAGTCTTGCAATGAAAACAGACTTAGCATTAAAACTTTATCTTTGAAACCCACATTCACTGAAACAGCATTGAAACCCACATTCAAAGAAAATACATCTGGCCAGTGGCAGGGTAAGTTTACCTTTGGGCTGTTTTCAAATCATAGGCTCCTTGCACACATTTTTAGAACCATGCAGAAGTTCTTTGATTCACATTACTGACTGTATTAATTATACTGTATAATAATTGAATTATATCCTTTGTATAATACAGCACCACTTGTTAGAGTGTGTTTTCATTTTATAGTTCTGAACATTTTTCCTTTAAGCAATGAAACAAATCATATGAACCAATAATGGCAACCTGCTCAATTCAGAACATTTGAACCATAAAGGGCCACTCAAACTTCTGTCATACAGTCCACCAATATCACTCAATATGCAAAATCTCTGCAGAAGTAAACGTCATCTGAATAATTCCACATTAAAGAGATCCGAAACCAATGAAGAGGTTGTTGCTAGAAAACTTTATATTTCAGTGTTTCATTTACAAATTCAGTGCCTGTTGCCCTTGAAGAATAAATTGCCTATGTTACATTAAAAGAAATGGTAATCTGGTATATTGCAATAGGGGATGGGTGGCAAGCTGAAAAACAGGTTCATAGTTATTTGTCTCATACAAAGGAGGACATACTAAGAAATGTAGTACCATACCCCCTTAAAATACAAATGTACATACTCTAGGAATGGAACCTACAGCTCTTTGCATCAAGATGCAAGTATGCTACCAGCTGTGCTAACGCTACTTTAAAATTCTATACCACAATAATGATACCATTTGCTAAAAAAAAACAGTTGCACATTTTAAGCAGACGTAGCATGAGCAACAGTAACCTTTGCTTCCCTTGAAGCTCACAATTCCTTGAAAATGGACTTGAAAATAAATTCCACCTGTTAGATCTAACTAGGGCATCTCTTTCTCTCTTTCTCTCTCTCTCTCTCACACACACCTCACCTTCTTAGTGCAAGAAATCTGGACAAAGCCTAAAATAAACAGGGACAGATTATAAATATTGCTTTCATGAATTTATAAAATTGCTAGAATAACAGGATTTGTGTTGGTATGCATTTTTCTAAAGGCTATGATGTCTGAAACTACTTAGCAACTTCAATCCTTTTTAGGAGGAATATGGGAGTAACATCTGGACAGCTGAGGGGTATGCTACCTCCCTTAGAGACTTTTTCAAACTGTCCTTCTTTCCACATATTTTTACAGTGTTTACTCATTCCAGCCTTGACAATGTACATAAACAGATTTTGTCAAAGTTACAACGACTTTAAACTCTGTGTGAACGTACTCCCTACCATGATGCTGCTAATAAATAGTGTTTGCATTCAGAAACATTTACAGTTTTTATACTGAATTTTATAGCTACATGAATTAGAAAATAACCAATTTCCTTTTCAGAGCCTAAGCTAAAAAGTCCACTCCTTACAAATACGCCTTCCCCTGGAAAACATCCATATATGCATCATCACAGAGACCTAGTTCAAGACCGATGACAGCACTCCTTTAATGCAGAATTTCAATACCTGACACAAGTTCAGGCCTACCATCTTAGATGAAAAGGTAATGGTGTCTACATATTCTTAAAGAACAATTCATCTCCAGACTTGCTAGGTGAGATAATGATGTGGAATTCCTCTACATCCAACTTAGCATTAACAAAACTCCTTACTGTGTCATACCTAACTATAGGTCCCCTTTATGTACCCCATCAGTCCATATCTCCTACCTAACTAATATGGTGTCCCTATGCATTAAGCCAACACCATTATTCTAGGAGACTTCAATCAACTACTCCTGCATTAACTGGGAAACGTGTATATCCCTGAGTATGTATTCCCAGACAGTTCTGGATTTCATCAATACAGGATATCTGGATCAGTTAGTCTGTACCCAAACAAGAGTGATAAAATCCTGGACTTGGTCCTTAACAATATGGGACATCTTTGTGTCCACCAACTGCCAGTCTTTCCCTGGTTAAACTAGACCACAAATCAGTCGCATTCATTAGAAGACTGAAGCCAAAAGCATATTCCAATACCTCTGTTTTCAGAGATTATGCTAAGGTTAATCTACTAAACTAAGTGATGGCCTGAATTATGTGGAATCCTTTACTGTCAAATCCTATGCACATGTAAATAGCTGCATAGACACGTATATCCCCCACTGAAGTAACTAGAAAGCCACATTTAAGAATAATTCCATTTAGTCTAACCCAAATATAAACAGGCTCTGTAATAAAAGAAAACATATTGCCTGCAAAAATAAGTTTAACTCTGAAGATGCTAAAGACACTCTTGCTAAACTTAATAGGGAGCTTGTTACCCTGATCAAATCAAAGAAAGCCAGGTATGAGGTAAAAAATAAACAACTAGGTGCAGGGTAACCAGAAAGCCTTCTTTAACTATGTTAGAAACCTCAGAAACAATTTGCAGCACTGCGCAGAAATAATAGTAAATGATTTTAAATTCCTGGAGGGCAGTTCTATTTATTTTTTGTAGAAAAAAAAAGTCAGCTACTAAATCAAAGATGGGCTAGCTTGACTGAAGCTGAAGGATCTTGTCTAATTCAGAACCCAGTTAGTGACAAATTGAATTTGCCTAAGTTGGATACACAGACACAAATGCATTCGCATTTCTACAAAACATGTCTGCAGTCTGTCTTTGCTTATCCTTATTTTCCCAGGACCATGGTAAATCTAACAAAACCGAATGCAAATCCTTCATTTCACTCCAAGTTCCCTTTAAAAACTGTTACTACTAAGCCTTTAAAGAGCCCCCCCCCCCTGCCAAATTACTAACTGGAGGACCAAGCTCAAGGACAGCCTCTATCTGACTTTAAGATAGCAGCACCTTTTATGACATTGCCTTCAGCCCATATTTTTAATTTATTCTTAACCTTCTGATGTCAATTTTGACACGCTGCAAGAGAAATCTAGCTTGCTTCTCTTCCCTAGGCTGCTGCTTGTTGAGTCCAGTGAACTTTCTCCACTTTTAAAACTTATAACTTCCTCCAAAGACCTTAGGTTAAACTGCATATGCACACTGCACAGGTTTAAAAAAATATACTAGTAGCAATGACTCCTATTATTCTGAGCATTGGCACAGAAATTGTGTCAATAAACTCAGTGCTTTATCAAGTAACTATCTTTGCAGTAGGTAGACAGGTACTAACCTGCAGATAAGGGAAGTCAATATTATAGCAAATTATTGCTCTGCAAGCATCAGTTGCACATTTCTTGGCATGTCCGGGACACTTATTTTCTGCAGTTTGCCGCCATCAGTCACAAAACTAACCACAATGACACAGAAAGCCATGGCCACATTATGTACTTTGCGTAGTGCACCACCGAGCATTGGGTTTGCACGATGGTTGGCAAAGTGTGTTTGCGCATGTGAGATGCACATTTCTACTGCTTTTCCTGTTTGTGTATAGTCAAGCAGTACCCAAATGCCAAGATAAGGTATGCTTGCGTTTTTCATTAAGAAAAAAATATATATATATATGTGTATATATATATATATATATATATATATATATATGTATATATATATGTATATGTATATATATATCCCATCAAGAGTTGTAATGAAAAGTCCAATGGCAAATAATAAGAACTTTGAAAAATAAAATTGATGCAAAAGGTATGAAACAAATTTAATGTAGCAATAAAAGCAACAACAAGGCTTTTGAGTAAAAAAAAAACTCTTCTTCAGTGCTCAATACAAAAATAAGGTTCATAGATTCCTTTATACATCTCAAAAACAACTCATCCAATAAAAATGCAGCCACAATAAAATAATTCTTTAATCAATTATAGAAATGAATGATGTAAGCAAAATATTACATGCAAAGATATCTCTTCTTAAGGACAGGCTTAATACTCTCTGTTTCATTAAGCCCTGGGTATGCATCCACATGAAAATAATGTATCCATTTATATATTCAATATTTTCATTGTTTAGAACAATATTCCCTCCTCTATGACTATCTTCAATAACTCTGATGACTATAAAGTTAAAACTATGTATATCTTTATGTTCATCTTGCATATTTATAACATGTTTAGCAACAGCATTACTTTCAGTCCTTCTACATATGTCAGATAAATGAAATGCTATTCTTTCCTTTAGCATTCTGATGGTTTTAGAAATATAAAATGATGAACATTTTATACCAGTCGCTAAGCAGACAACATTCTTTAATTTACAAGTAGCAAAGGCCTGAAAGCAAAATTTTATTTTTGTGTCCGGATGTATAAATTTAGTATTCTTATATATATACAAAACTGGCATGCATAACATGGAGCTGTACCTTTAGTGATCAGCTTACATTTAGATTGTGTCTCTAAATCCTTAAAACATAGGTGTTGCCTCAAATTACTACATTTCTTATATGCAAAGTTAGGTTGTAAGCCTACAGTTTCCTTAATACTATCTGATGCACAAAGTATAGAATAATTCTTGTTTAATAATATTTTTGATATTATTTGTATGTGTATTATATTTCACACAATACCTGGATCTAAGTGGGGTATTAGTAGATGAATTACTAAGTATTTAGTCATTCACTGGTTCTGAAAAATAAGGTCTAGCTACATCTCTCCTCTGATTAATAACTTTCTGTTTGTTCACATCTAACATTTGTGGATACTATAGAGACTAAGATTTATAGAAAGACACCAAGGTACCATCGTGGTAGGATTATGCATCCTTCTCACACTTATAAAGGCATTGTTCCTAGCCAATTTCTAAGAGTTAGCAGATTGAATACTGATATAAAGGAATGTTTTAAACAAATTAATGAAACGCAATTAGAATATTGTGAAATGGGGATAGAATCTAGCCACAGGCAACCACAAATTCCTTTTTAGTTATATGGGAAAAATAAGAATGAACATTCAACATTGCTTCATGCTTATTCACAATGGTATCGACTGCACAGATTCAGTATATACCACTAACATGTTGACTATTAACTGTAGTGCCATCTTCACTCGTGTCATCTATTCCAAACCTACCTATCGCAGATGGAATTCTGCCACCAATAATCACAAGAAAAAATTTACTGAAAGTACTCTGCAAAGCAAAGAATACTATGTCTACTGAGCTGAACAACATACCAGTTCTTCTAATTAATATCTCTAAGCAAGCATTGGTTGATCCTCTCCTCAAACTCTCCATCTTTAGCCATTCAGCTGGATTTCTCTTACAACAGTTTTAATATGACTCCACAAGAGTGGCCCTACCTCACACTCCAAGAATCACACGACTATTTATTTTATTTATTTAACATTTGTTGACCTGGGTAGTTTCATTAGGCTAGTGTCTTCTTTTCAGCGGAGACCCAAAGTGGTACTGCTTTTACTAGGTCAAATTTTGATAGGGCATCGTGGAGTATTCTTTAAACTTTTTGATAGGCACCATGAGATCTTTTGCATTCACCAGAACTACCACCTACTAAATCAGATGAGACCTCAGTTTGTCTATACTGAAGGACAGCACACTCAGGAGTGCAGAACCCCTATGGCAGTGCACTATAATGGAAGTAATCCAATCACCTAGAGTGGGAATATAACATACAGCTTTCTGGTCTTCCAGTACCAAAGGCCAGTATCCACCGTTGGATACTGATATCACTAACAGAGTGATCATTCAATCATGTCTTAAATGCAGAGCCATGAAATGTATCATCAGACACGACCTTCTGCAGTTTGGCTTTGTCAGGGGTCAATCCTATCTAATGAATCTTCGAACCTTCTTCTAGAGGGATACTCAGTCTGTTAATTGTGGACAAGCTGTCCACACAAAGTACTTTGACTTTGCTAAGGTATTTGGTATCATACCACATGCAAATATAATAAGCAAATGAAATGACCTCCAAATTGGGCTATATATGGCTGGGTGGATAGCCAACTGGCTTAGAGATAGGACTCACACTGTAAGAATTGCATGACCATTCATTGAGAACATGAAGTTGACCAGTGAAGTTTCGAAGGGATCTGTGCAGTGACCTCTACTGTATGGTATCTGCTTCTCCAATCAAATAAGGATCTTAGTTTAAAAAAATTAGAGATGATTGTAAACTAGGAGTTGTCATCAGGTCCCCCCTCTGACATACATGCACTACACTGGAGCTTGTCCTTGCAAGAGCTGGTGTACTAAAAATGAAATGCTCAATACCAAGAAGTGCAATATTGTTCGGGAGATTGGTTGAGTAACTGAGCTAAGAATGCTAGAGACCTGTAAAGCAGCAGCAGAACTAAAGAGAACTGGACAGTTCTGGTGGCTAAAAAGAGAAGGATTCCCAATGTGTGTACAGTGGCTCCTCAAGCAATGGAGGTGTAAGGAATGGGTTGTTTACATTAAAGATACAAGCCAATCAATTGCACCCTTAGCCCTAATTTCACAATTAAAAGACAATCTTCTTAATGTAATGGATTTCAGATATATATCTCTCATAAATTTGAACCTATTATTTATTGATCTTTTGCATGAATCTTGGTGACTGTGTTAGATAAGCTTCTATGAACACTTTTTCATGAGAGGCAGCAGGGATTTGTAGATATGCAGAAAGATGTGAAGTCCTTGACAACTGGTGGAGCCTTGCAAGATTTATGGCAAAATATGCTTAGCATACCAACAAAGCAGGTAACATGCTATGTGACATTACCAAAGCTTTTAACACATAGAGCTGGAATTTCCTTTTTAAAGTCATGGAATATAGGATCTTTGGAAGTACATTTATTACCTAGGCCCAACAATTGGTAAATGGTGGCATGTAAGAAATTGACAGAATCAGTAGTGGCATTTGACAGGATTGTCTCCTCTCTCCTGGCCTTTGTCTGCTAGTCATGGGTAAATTTACATCGCAGACTAACGTCTTTTTCCATGATGAAAAAGTGACAGCAAGAGTTGAAAGTTCCTTCCTTATATTTACAGATGACTGCATATCATTTAATAACAATTTACTCAAGGTATTAGGGTTGAGTACTGGCAATATTTAAACCTTTTTGAGGAGGAAGGGATCTTGGGACTACAGTAAGTCAGCAATTATCAGATATAGAAAGAACACGAATTACTAGAGTGAAACACCTACCTGTTATTTGTATGTTTGTCTGTGAACTCCAGTCGTAACACCTTCTTTTGTTGTTCAAAATTCACGAAGGCACGGAAGATGAAGACATAAAACATCAGTTGCACAGATGCAAAAACGTCTTTGTGACTAGACTTGAAGGGCGTTCTTAAAGAAGAATTAAAAGAAGACTAATCTAAGCTAGCCGATTCCAGGGGAGTGCAAGTGCACCCTCTTGCACCTGCCTGCGGGCGCCCTTGAAAGCTAGTATTAAAGAACTGGCAACTTGCTTACTAGCTCATTTAAAACTTGTTGTACATCTTATTGAATGCTGCGTGCCAGTTTCTTCACAGAAGTTGCTTGACTCACCTGATGACTGCACATTAAGTGAGAAGTAAAACATTTCTGAAAAGGGATATTTTGTCTACTTTCATGGTGTAGCATCTCAGAATTGTAATTAAGTAGGGAGAGTGTCTGGGTGCAGCCTTTTGCATCAGAACTGCCAGGGACATGGTCCTGTGAAAATACTATTTGAAGTCTGCAAAATGCCATTTGTTTAGCTTAATTCTGGTTGCTTAGATTTTGATAGACTTGCTCATTGAAATGTCATGAGTCCCATATACATTTATGCTGCTATAATTCACTCTTTTATAATGGGAACTCAAGTATGCAGGAAAGAATGAGCAGGTCTGCTTGCAAAAATCAGTTGTTCTAGAATATTCAGAGGATGGAACACTGAGCGAAAACTCAGTGTCCTATTAGTTCTTATGCCTCCGATTAATGGAGTGAATCTCCCTAGTGCTTTTTGCAGCTGCTGACAAGTAGATTAGTGAAAAAAGAATAACAATGGTTGGGGATGCCAGCAGAATATCGAGATGCTGAGAAATGAGATAGCAGACTACCAAGGCATTTTCGGCTGATATCTCTTTTATAGTGAATTTATCTAGATAATGCTTGCTTGTTTTTTTTTTTTTTTTTTCTTTTAGGATGGAATATTGCTAACTGCTTTAATGGGGAAAAAGTGGGTGTGTTAACTGACTGTATTGTTTTGTGTGAATACAGATTATAGGGGGCTATTTAAAATATCACAAAATCACTTGGATCAGTACATGTCTCACACTTTAGTGAAGCCTGATAGAAGGGCAGAGTTGGTTGGACAGCGCTTCCAGTGCAGTTTAGACCTTTTTATGCGAATGAGAAGACTGTGACTGCATGAGCCCTCATAGGGGGACACACTATTTTTATGGTCATTTGGTGTGCTATACATTTGGTTGACTGGGGAGGCTGGACCTTGGCTTTGGGAGTCCTTTTTGACTCACTGTTGTCTTGGTCTCTCCAAAATTTCTGTTGAACATGGTGGTGGGAATTTTGAACTTTGTCTATTGGGTCTGACTTCACTTGTGGAGGTTTCTTATGGTGTTCTGCACCTTTGTGTTTCTGCTCTGAAATTTTTTAAACTTACAGAGCTAACCTGTACATATCTTGCAGTGCTTTACATAAGCTCGTTAACTCTTCTCTTTTGAATTGTTTAAAAACCACTTATACTCAGCTACTTGTAGGCTCTAGACAGTGACGCATGACTTGAGACACACTGACAGAGTCTGCTTTATATGACCCTCTTACACTAACAGTTCAGACAACATTATATGGGTTAGTTAATACTTGGAAGATACCTGATTGCCGTGATAACTATAGCCAGATAGATGGCTAATCACAGACCCTGACAACTGTATAGGGATCGGTCTCCCTTGCTCGAACAAGACATGCTACATATTTACCTCATACCTCATTGAACGGATCAGTTAATAACAATTAACAGTAGTTCCTCATTGGTCAGTGCTTATCCATTATGTCCCTACTCTAGATCAGAAGCAGATTTTACCACCTTTAGTGTGTGGAGATGTGGTGGTGCTGCGGTAGCGTTGTCGCCTCACAGTAAGACGCTGTCCGGTTCGATTCTCAGCTAGAGCGTCTTCTGCGTGGAGACATGCATGAATGGGCGTACCTTTGTTGAAGGTTGTGCGTCAGGCCCGACAAGCCGGTACATAAAAATCAACTGCCAATTATTAGCGGACCAGAGTTCTGCTGTGGAAACCCCTAACCGGGAAAAGCCGAAAGACGCAAAGTGTGTGGAGATGTTAAAAAGTCTTAACTTTCAAGACAGACAATTTGCCTTAGTATTGTACTTGCTCTGTTGTGGATAACTATTTAGAGAATTGTACAAGACTGGTAAATTTAATGACCATGAATAGGGACTTATGATATGCTCTAAGAAGGATAAATTATTTTGTGTACTTATGTGAATAAATACTGCTTACTCTTAGAAGCTGCTTGATCAAGATTAGAAATCTTATCCGAACTGGGAGATAGGGAGGATGTAGCTTTACTGTTAACTTTTATATGCATATGAACAAAATGAGATAGCTACCTAAATCTATCCGCTCTGCGTAGTATCGTGATTAACAATCATCTCAGTTCTCACCCTACTATATTATATTATATAAAATGCCAAACTACTATACTTAAATTGTTACCTTTTCAAGCATACCCTCCATAATTGGCAATAACTTTTAGCCAAGAGCTGAGTGGATATGCTAAGAAGGGTACCTGATGATGGCATTTAGAATTGTCTTAATGATGTACATAGTATGTAAATATGGTTATTTTATTGTTGTTAACTTCCTAACGTTTTCAATGACATTTTTAATTTCTTTTACTTCCCTTTTCTCTCTTTCTCTCAAAATCAGGGGATAGGTGGGTAGGCACAGGGGTAAGTTTGAGAGAGTTCAGTGCTGCACTTTCATGTGGCTTTACACACATACCTAACTTGAGCATAACTTTTGAGCCACACAGTTATTTCCCCCCACCTTATCTATCCTATATCCATCATCATCTTAATCAGAGCCCCTCATAAATATAGATAAGAAGTGGAAAATAATTTCCTGGCATGTTGGAGGGCTTCAGGAATATAATGCACCTCCTACTAAAATCAGAAGCAAACATCTCCTATATTCAAGAATCACATATGGTAGACGATGATTGGATAAATGAGAAGAATACGAAGTGGATAAAAGACATTATTTCAGCAGGAAACAGCTCTAACTCTAAAGGGGTGGCAATTATTATTAAAAATTCATTTAAGCCCATTATTATTGACAAAAGTACAGATCAGGAGGGTAGATGGTGTTACTTCACGTGCCTAACCCCACTGCTTACCAAACCAGCATTGTTCCTAAACCTTTATGGACCATGTTCAGGTCAACAGCAATTCAAATTGAAAATTTATAACATTCTGTTAAACTTCCCAAATCACTACTTTATTCTGGGGGGGGGGGGGGACTGGAATGCAGTAATTGACCCAAGCATTGACTGCTCTAACAAATCCAAACTGTACAATTCACAAGCCTCCCTTGCCTTGTTGGATCTAATCTCGGACTTTGGACTAGTTGACTGTATATTCTTTGGAGACGACACTTGGAACAGCAGTAATTACACATACTTCTCTAGGTGCCATAACTCTTGGTCACGCATAGATTTCTTTCTAATATTAGAAATACTAACAAATTAGCAAATAAAGTATGTAGGTGAACCGAGACTTTTCTCAGATCACTCTTAAGATCACTCTATTGATAAGCCTTGCACAAAACTCACTTTTACATCATAATAGTTTCGATTGGTCCCTTAACAATATTTTACTCAACCCTACAGAAAAGGAGGAGATAGCCTCAGCCCTATTGTAGTTCACCAACAATCCTCGAAACTCAAGTATCCCATATGACATCCAATGGGCGGAGTGAAAGCTATACTTAGAGGAATATTCATTCAAAAATCCACATACCTTAAAAAAAAGGAAAGAAAAGGAGAACAGTCTGTTGTCTGAAATTAGAGAACTAGATGAGAAACTTCAAGCGAACCATACTGTAGTAATGGAAAATGAGATGATAGATAAGCAAAGGGAATTGTTCAACCTACATCAATCCAACTACTCCCTACAAGAACTATGGTTTATCACTTAATATTCTGAATGGATACAAACTCCCTCCAAGGTACTAGCTAGACTAAGTGACAACAAACAGGCCTAACTCAGGATAGCCCTTATCAATCAAGGTACATTTTATAAATCAGGCTCCCAAACCATCAACTTATTCCATCAAATATACTGAAGAATCTGTGCTAGCTACGAACACCAAACCCCAAGCTCAGAGGAAAAAGATTATCTCAACAACATCACATTTCCAAAGTTAAATGAAGAACAGAAAGGAATCTTGTCTGCCCCATTGAATCAACTAGAAATAGTAAAAGCCATCAGAAACCTCAGGTCAGGTAAAGCTACCCTAGCTGCCATCTTACTCGAGCTGTTTAACAGTGTGTCTATTAATGGAATATCGGACCTTCATATTAATCACTCCAAGACCATTCTAATCCCCAAAAATAACTTGGATAAATCAAACCATAATAACTACAGGCCAATCTCTGTAATGAATATTGATCATCCGTATTAGCTGAAAGGCTTAAAGTAATCCCTTCCCTTGTATGTAAAGAACAAGAAGGTTTCATGTCCAACAGATACACCTGGATAACACTTTCAACTATGGAAACCATGATCAACTTTACCAAGCAAGACAAAAATTAAAGATATGCCATGATTCTGGATGCATGTAAGGCATTTGATAGGGTCAACTAGAACTTTCTGTTCACAGTACTATCCCATTATGACATACCCCTCGATTTCATTAGTATTATCAAAATTTTATACAACAGTTCCTATACGTGCCTGTATATCAATAAAAATTCTCACACCCGATAAAAATCTCAAATGGTACCAGACAAGGGTGTCCCCTCTCACCCCTTCTTTTTAACTTTTACTTATAACTGCTCTTCTTGTCCTTATTACAGGAAACGCACCATTCAGTTCCCAAAATATTACATACCGGAATAAGTTTGACCGCATTTGCAGATGACCTGAACCTATATTTTGAACACCCCTTATCAGATACCAAGAAGTTAATCACCACCTTGAATACATTTGAACATATATTGGACTGTAAAGTCAATCAAGACAAATCCTGCATTTTCCCGATTAACCCCACAGCTCATAGAGAAAACCTCTTAACAGATTCTCCCTTCCATATTATATACTACTTTAAATATCTAGGGATTTGCTATGACCACTCTTCGCCTTCTGTATTACACTCCAACTTAACAAAAATATGGTCAACACTATCTCAAGACATGTCCAGATGGCAACAGATGAAACTCCCTATGCTATCTAAAACCTCCATTATTAAAATGAACATCCTCCCAAAGATTCTTTGTCACTTTCATGCATCTCTTTCCTTCATTCCCACTCTATTCTTTTCTAAAATCCACAAAGCCTATGCGAAGTTCATCTGGTACCCAAAATCAGTAAGGGTGTCATATCAAAGACTTACACTTCCAAAAGATAGGGGAGAACTTGGTATGCCAGACCTACAACTTCATTATAGAATTTTACACGGTAATAGACTAATTAAAATTGCTAGTTACAGGCCAAACAATCAAATACAGACCCCTCTTTGGGTAAAAATGTGGTTTAATCACGCTTTAAACAACAATTTTAACCCCAAAGCTCTCTCCTTCATATAGGCCCAGTAGTCCTTAAGAAATTAAAGCTGCTTCATATCCTAAAGGAAAAAAATCAAATCCTTTCACGAATTATTTAAATCCTTGAAATTAGAAAAAGCTCTTATGTTATTCCAGCCTATCCATCTAAACCCTAATCTCAAATTAAGTAGGAACATGATTAATTTGATTGATTACCCTCTAATCAAAGAATTCACACTATGGGATATCCATAAACATAGAGACTCATCACTCACAAAATTACAGGATATTCTAAATTTATCTAAAAAATACATTATAAATCTGCGATAAATAAGGGAATGTACTGCCTCTCTGTTTTATGATCTCAATATAAGTGGATCAGATTTCAACCAGGTCTCTAAATTAGTGGACATTCTAGCCAGTAACAAGGACATGTTATCCCTCGCCTATAAACTTATAAGTACAATGTTACACCAAGATAATCTGGTATTCGCGGACTACTGGAACCAGCAAGGATCGAATCTATAAAAAGAACAGAAATTATCTCCCATTAAATCCACTCTTTCTTTCTTCTCTTTTAAGAAACTCACTTATACACAATTTATGATTACCAACAACCTGTACTTCACACCCGTCCACTTAAATAAATTTAATCCGAATATCTCGACTGCATGCCCCTGCTGCTCCTACCCCCTAGGCTGACATCCTACATATAATATGGTTTTGTAGATACTCCCACAGTATTTGGTGTTCTCTCAAGGTGAGACCTGACAAGATGGGATACCACGAATCAACCCTCTCGTGAGAGATGGCATTACTGCATATCACTAATATTAGTATATCAAAATTAAGATCTCACATCCTAATGACCTTCTGTTTACTAGTCAAATTCTACATTACCAAACATTGGCTAGATCATACTAAGATGTCATGGAGTGGTTTCAGAAACATGGCTGTTAAATACATTACTTCTAATAACAAGTCCTCAGAAACGCATTTAGTTTCAGAAGTTCTGGAATACCTTATTTGAACATTTATCTGGCAATTAAAATTCTCTTGAACTGAGGTGGTCCAAAAACTAAAGGCCCTTCCTATATATGCTTCTTTATTTCTTCCCTTCCCCTTTCTCATTGCCCATCTGATGTGTGGCTCAAGTTGCGTGTTAATCTTTTTTTTATTTGATTCTTTTGGTCGTAATTAAAGGGAATACTTTGAGCTCAGTTGCAGTATTTACCTGCTTACATATGTGTTTTCACTTATTGTAATTCAGGGGTATATCCCTAAGCAGCACTGTTGTATGTTTGTATATAATTAATACTTGTTCTACTTTGACTGTTCATTGTTAATCTGCAATTGTCTGTGATGTATATGTAATGAAAATCAATAAAATTTCTATCTGAAAAAAAATAGTATCTCTCCACTTAAACTTTTTAGACAGCTAAAATGTAAATTACCCACTTTCATATCCACTGCTTAGTGCACACTGCAGTGTTTAGGATAAACCATTTTTTTCATCTTACTGCAGTATTTAGGATAAACCATTTTTTTTCATCTTACCTTAAAGCATCTGTTGCAAGACCACCAGTTATTGGAGAGCCCGCATTCTGCCTCTCAGTAGTCCTCTTGGGATTAGTGCTTCTGTTTTTTCCTGGTGAGAGAAGGAGTGCAGTTACATTATTTCCTGGAGCCTGCTGATCACTAGAAAGCTTAATAACTGCTTTAAAGGTGACGGATTGGAATCTGTGCTTATATTCTGATTCTGGTGAGAGTAGGAGCAGAGTGCATTGATTCCTGACTGTTTCTGGTTGGAGGGCGAGTGTCTGTGCTTAACGTACCTGATTGGTCTGGGCATCTACCAGAAAAAGTCTGTAAGCCTGCAGACCCTTGCATCATCTGGGACAAGACTGTGGATCACCAAACTGGCTGTGGCCTACTTCTCTTCTTGGGATTGGTGCTAACATTTTGCTTCTGGTGAGAGAAGAAACAAAGGAGTATTGTATCCCAACAGAATGAAGCTGTGGTGAGGCAGGCATTAGTAGTAGCCAGGCATTAGCCATTCATGCAACTCCCCTCTTTTCATAATTTTTGACAAGCTAATTCTTTGTTTCCAGTAAGTACTGCTTGATTTGTTTCTAACTTCAGAATATCTGCCTAAATACTTCATCCTTAAATTTTCAGGGTCCACATATTCATTTCCCCTCAAGTATTTGGCAGTGCTGTGTACAGACTCAGACACCTTGAGTGACATTTTTCCTGTAAAAGCACAATTGAAATTTCTCCAATATTTAGTTGCACACAGGACAACTAGTTTACAGTTACAAGCACTGTCCACAAAGTTGCAAACTGGATACTCCTAACAGTGATTGATATTCTCACTCCAACCGTCTAATCAATAAAAAAGGGTCTGTTGCCATGGATATGAACTTTTCTTCTTTCTCCGTTACTTGGTGAATATGGGCATCCTGAGGCAATGTAGAAATTGCCTCATGTTTACTGACAACCAGTTAATTCTCAAACAAACTGAGGCAAAGCTCTCACATAAAAGTACTCCTAATGTCAATAAGATTGTCAGTAGTACACTTGCTGCACCCATCAGGCACAATTCAAAGCAGACATATAGACCCACATATACTGAGGCACTTACATGTAACCTTCCTAAACCACAAAGGCCTCCTAGACAAAGTACACATAAGAAATACCCTCAGCAGCCCCAAACGCACTCTTTCAAAACAACACCCACATCAACACATAGAGTAGAGGCTCCATGAGAT
Organism: Protopterus annectens; assembly: GCF_019279795.1. Taxonomy (NCBI): domain Eukaryota; kingdom Metazoa; phylum Chordata; order Ceratodontiformes; family Protopteridae; genus Protopterus; species Protopterus annectens. The sequence continues at coordinate 436,750,766 of NC_056736.1, read as the reverse complement.
GTACCTCTAAGCCCATAAGGCAAGTCACCACATCCAACATTCTAGACGTTGGAGACTCAATCGTGAAACACACTGATGTCCCTCTCCCTAGGCTGAGTAAGGAAAAAGTTAGTTAGTTGCTTATCAGGGGCTACTAGGATCCGCCATATTATGCTTGCACTCAGGCCATTGGACCACAATTACCAATATGACTCAGTCATAGTCCATGTGGGACTAAATGACCTGAGGCATACCTCTCTAGGCTATATGAAGAGAGACTTCATAGAGCTCTCAGAATATGTGTCTCAGGCTGGTATGAGCCTAGCATTGAGCAGCATTTTACCTTCACCAAGGATGATGCTACAGTATGAACGAAAGGTGACTGACTTTAATAATTGGCTTAGTTTTTGGTGTCATTCTAAGGGTGTGCAGTATTTGTCAGCATGGCGGGAGATGGTCAACAGACCACTCTGCTTTGCCAGGGATTGTCTGCACCTCTCCCCTGCAGGCTTTCAAATATTAGCAAAAACATTGTCTTCCCCAATAGTGCCTATTTTAGGCAATGCCAAACTGAAAATAGTTCCGACATTATAAAAAAAATTACATTACCATATAAAAAGACATATATATTTCCAGTAGTCGTCCTTTAGTTAATGATATTATAGATACAAAAAATGTTCTTAATATTTCTTGGCTAAGTTGGAAAGCATATTGAAACATTTCGTATAGCTGAACATTTATAATACCAAATGTTTTCAGTGTAAGCAGAATTGATTGAATAACCATGTAATCTCTCTTTTGCTGGCATTAGTTTGTGGGAAGTCACAGAACAGCAGGGACAGGAATTTGCCCTTTGCCATCTGTCGTATAGTCTCTCAATTGGTAGATATAATTAGCAGGGGGTGTGGACAGTGTAGCTCCCTACATGAGCTTTTTTTATTTTTTTCATTATTCAGAGTTTCTATCCTTTGGGATCAAATGTTTTGCCTTTCACTATTTTTGTTCTTCGATGTTTTGAAGTAGATCCATATTGTGTGTATCTATATATATTTATATTTATATATATATATATGTGTGTGTGTATATATATATATATATATATATATATATATATATATGTGTGTGTGTGTGTGTGTATACTGGCATATGAGTCACTCAAAATTGCCAGTTGCTTGAGTCCCAGTTAATGGTGACTCTACTGTATATATAAATATAAATATATATAAAATATATATATTTAATGTGTGTATGTATATGTTTATATATATATATATATATATATATATATATATATATATATATATATATATATATATATATACATACACACACACACACACACACGTTAATATCAACTAATCAAAAAATAAGGTGACAATGTGGTATAAAGATGTAAAGGTACTCAGTGAAAACTGTAATGTTCTATAACACTCTTTTTATCTTAATCAACTGTAAAGTATTATGTGCTTTTGTCCATAATAATCGGGACAACATCAGTATACACATGCTCTACTCAACCTCCCCCTTTTTATAACAATCAGTTAAATTACTTATTTACATATTTAAATGAGTGTTAACAGGTCTTAAATCCAAATAAACACATTTTTTTCACATTTTCTTGTTAATGTTTGTAAGTTTCTTAAACTTTTTTTTAAATTCACCCGAGTTTAAGTCATTACCAAATAAATTCTTATAATTTAGCTATACAGAATAATTAAAGGCATTCAACTTGAATTGCCAAAGTAGCTCCCTATATTCCAGCATGTTCTCCCAGTCCCCACCCCTTGGACCTATTTTAATCTGTTCTTATAGCAAATCTAAAATCATTATGTGTCTGTTCGTGTAGTGTGTGCTGATAGAGGGCATTATTTATGATCTTAGTTTTAATACTGTAAATGTACTGATACATTCTTTTTCTAAACGCCCTGTTTTACCAACATAAAAACAGTCAAATTTTGTACAAATAGCCAAATAAACTATTCTAACACTTCCACAATTACCTTTTCATCAAAGTTCCTAACATAACTAACTCTTCTTCATAAATGTACTTGATTACAAAACCCAGCTTTTGAGGTTTTGTATCTTTTGCAAGCCGATTTTCGACCTTAGTTTGTTCTGAAAAATACTCTTCAAATTACAGCCTGTTTTAAATACAAAATTTGGCTATATTCTCACTTACTCCTAAGATGCTGGGATTAAATTTCAAAATGTTCCACTTCGTATTGATGTCTTTCACTTTTCCTGAAGTACTATTACATTTTTACTACCATTGCCCTGTCCAGTCTCTTAATTCTGATGTCAACTGGAGTGTCTCCACCATCCCTCTCCAGCGTAATTCCCAGTAAGGGTTTGCATTTTTACCCCATGTATTGGCCATTTCAAAAGCAATGTTATTCACTAATTCAGCAGGGTACCCTCCATCTGTAAACATCCATTGTAATTTGTCTAACTCCTGTAGAACATCATCTTCCCTAGATGTCATCCTTACAATCCTTTACATTGACCTTTGATTAAATATTTTTTGTGCGCAAAAGGGTGTGCAGTACTAAGGAAGGTAGGAGTTACTAAAAGTAGGTTTCCTAAAAAATCTTTGAAGTAAAACCTTGACTAGCAAGTTCTATAGATTTCTTTTTGTAAATGGATGTAAATTTTTAAAAAGAAGTTGTACCATTTAAATATTCTGTAAATTTAGCAATGTTTTCTTCAGGTCCTTCCCATAAAATAAAGATATCATCCAGAAATCTTACATACAAAGAAACTTGTTGGAAATATTCCGATTGGAATACAAAGGAATTTTCCCAAGCTAATAAAACTAAATTGGCAAAAATAGGGGCACATTATTTATTTCCAATTTTATGACCGGGGAGGTCCATTGAGCCCAAAGAGCCTGTTTTCAGTGGAGGCCCAGGGAGAAAAGCTTCAATAATACATAGTACAAGCTCCATAATATGAAGTACAATACATAGTGGAAACAGAAACAAACTAAGCAAATTTTACATGCAAAATAGCAAAAACATGCTGCCCCCATTGCCACACCCTTAATCTACTTTAACGTTTCTCCTTCAAAATATATTCAGTTATTTTCTAATACCAACCTGGTCAGTTCCATAATTAAATTAATTTGCTTGTTACTCAACACATCCAGAAAACTAAATCTAGCAGTTACTTTAGAAGGAAAGGAGCAAGGCCTCACAGTGGGGAAAGAAGTTATTAAGAAAAAAAGTTAATTTAACCTTTCTTTGCGTTCAGCAATTCAGGCTCTTGAACAAGCATGTATAGAAGACTTTTAGAAACTTGACAAAAACAAGAATTATTTAAACCTAATCAATGAAGAAAAACAAACCATGGACAATATTAGTGGTGATAAAAATCTTAGGATCATGAAACCTGACAAAGGAGGGGAACAGTGATATTTGACTACATTGATTCTTGTGCTATATTTAACATACTTCTCGATAGCAATTGTTACATTCCTGTCTCAAAAAATGAGACTAACATAGCATACCCCAAGGGTGATATAATTTTGGAAGAATTTTTTTGGTTGAGGTAAGAATTTCTTTTTCTGCTTTCAACTTTCTTAAAGTTAACAAGCATTTTATACCATATATTTTTGGATTCCCAAAAGTCAAAAAAACCCTTGAATGTCCCCCCATTTAGATCAATAGTAGCAGCATATTTACAGTATTAAAACTAAGAACAGGAATAATACCCCTGTATGCACACACTACACTTGCAGTCACATAATGATTTTAGATTTGCTGTAATAGAACATGTTCAAGTAAACTCGAGGGGTTGGGGATTGGGAGAGCAGGTTGGAGTATGGGGAACTACTTTGGCAATTCAAGTTGAATGCCTTTAATTAACCTAGGTTGAATGACTGTATTTCAATTCAGCCTGTTTTTAAACTACATACTGCTAAATTATAAGAATATATTTGGTAATGACTTAAACTTGTCACACTTGGGTGATTTGAAAAAATAATAAACTTTATGTATTTTAAATGAAAAGGAGCCTTAACAAGAACATTTGAGAAATTTGTTTATATGGCTTTAAGAGCTGTTAACATTGATTTAAATATGTAAATAAATAATTTAACTGATTGTTATAAAAAGGAGAGGTTAAATAAAGCATATGTTTGCTGATGAAGCCCTAATTGTTGTGGATGAAAGCGCATAAGGCTTTATGGTTGATTACAATAAAAAGAGTGTTATTGAATGTTACAGTTTTGGCTGAGTACCTTTGCATTCTTATACCATGTTGTCACCTTATTTTTTTTGATTATTTGGTACTTTTTGGTGACTCAACAGCCTTTTGGAACTGGTTTCTGAGTGATGTACATTAGTGCCACTTTTGTGGTTTATATTGTAACATATAAGAGTTGTACTTTATTTATATATGCAAAATTGCCCACATACTAAAAGCTAGAATATATGATTGCATTCAGATTATTAAGAAGAGAGACATGTATCTTATTTTTTTCTAGTTTGAATTTTTTTTCAACTTTTGTAGAAGGTAGGAGAGGACAGCATGGTTGGGATTTTAAATAATCTTCTAGAGATTGTTGAACTGATGAAGTGTACTGGTAGTTGTCTTTTAATGCTGTGTCCTGGTTTGAATGACTTCTTAAATTTTAAATATATATTAAAGTCTAGAAGTTTAAAAGTACTAATATTATTGTTTTCCAGTCGCATGGTTTGTTTTGTCATGTACTGTGTAATATTTTATATGCTGGCGTGTAATTTATTTTGTATTATTGCTCGTTAAAAGTTGTATTATTGTACATCCTCCACTTGTGGATTTGCTCATATGCTTTTGTCACATGCTTTTATTGTAATTATTTAATCCACTTTGGTTTGATAAGTACTTTGTCTGAAGAAGTTCAGCACAGTTTTAAATTAAAGCATTTATGCAAGATGTTTTTAGTGAAGTGGTTTTACTTCACTGCAGTGCATTTCTTCATTTCTTTTTGTTTTATTTTATAAAGTCTCCTTATTTCTAGACTTGTTTAAAGCCTTGGACACAGTTCGTCACAGGAAACTTCTACTTCAAATGTCTTCATTAAGTCTTCTGTGGTTCAGCAACTACCTATCCAATAGGTATCAGTCAGTAAAATGGCACTCCACTCTCTCTCCATACATCCCAGTCACCACCAGTGTACCCCAAGGCTCTATCCTGGATCCCCTCCTGTTTAACATTCTCACCAACACCCTCCACACATCCACACAAGAGGCCTCCCTAGTACAAGTATGCAAATGACGCTACACTCTTTTGCACATCTGACAACATGGCACACATCCAACAACTTACTTCGAGGAACAGTTACTGAAATGTGGCGTCATAACTCAACTCATGGTCAACCCTAAAAAAAATACTACTTTTTTCTCAAAATCCCTCTCTTGTGAAAAAGAAAGTTTAAAGTCCTTTCTCTTGATAATACAACCATCGATGTCACTTCTCATATCAAATTATCAGGGTTGATTTTGGATGATGATCTTAAAATTGACCTGCATATGCAAAATTGCATAAGAAAAACTCATCAAAAACTAGGGATGGTTTTCAGAGCCAAAAACTTTCTCATTAATGCAACTAAAACTACACTTGTGACCACTTATCCTCCTCCTCACACTTCTTTATGACGCTCATGACGCTCCCATCCTTACTAACTTTCAGGCATCACAAATATCAAAACTTGAATGATGCTATAACAAAAATTGGTAAATTTGCAGGAAACCCCATTTAAGAACCCACTACTGTATATCGTTAAAAATCCTAAATTGGTTAAAACTACCCAATCAACTAACATATACACAGCTTCGTACCACCTACAAAAGTATCCAACATCCATCTGCTTGACCAGCACTAAATAACATTCTACACAACTATGTTCCCATCCGATCATTACAATCCAGTGACCAAAAACTTCTGTCTATCCACAAACCTCTTAAATCTGCTGGGCATTGTCTATACTTGTGCCATGTTCCTAAGGCCTGGAACTCTTTACATGTAGACATCAGGTCAATACTGTCCCTCTCGTCCTTCAAAACCATTCTGAAGGACTTCCTAGCCAAAAGCTGGTTCTTTTTTTGCTTCAACAGCAGGATAAATGATATCCCTAAATGTGAACAAATACCTGTTCATACCTTATACCTGCTTACTCTCCCTACTTCACTCACGTCCTCCTGTCGGTTTATCTCCCTGGATTTCTCTTTAAATGTACCATAAATCCACTTTTCTCTCACTTCATATTGCAGTTTCTGTTTGTATTATATTAAGTTACCTTTAATTTCTCTGCAAGCTGGCTAGAATTTCTCTAAATATTAAATCACTGCTATAACTTGTATTTATTCTTAACCACTGTTTTCATATTATGCTTAATTTGATATAGTTAATTAAACTGTAGATCTTTTTATGTTATTTTTGAAGATTGTAAAATTATTGTTTTTAAAATGTTTTGTAATAGTTTGGAGCTTTTCTCCCCCGGCCACTGCTTCAAATGGGCTCCTACCCAGTTGGACTTTTCTGGTAATAAAATGGCAATGAATAAATAATAAATAAGGTGAATTAAAACTATCCCTTCAGCCAGTCATAGTCAACATTAGAGCTTCTAGCAGGGATGCTGTCTTTCTCTAGAGAGGTGCTGTCTTCCCTTAGGAAAGAAGAGTGACAGCTGTAAGTGCAAGGGCATCCATTGTATAAACTGTCATATTCTGAAGGAAAAAGAATGCAGCTGTAATTCAAAAATAAAAATACAAAGCATTTTAAAACTAGCAACGGTCAACTTTTACCACATTAAGTACTGTAACTACTGAAGAAACGTATTTCCTTTGACTTACAGCATGGTCCACTTCATTCTGTATTCTCTTCGTGAATATAGTCATGATATAAATAAGTCCTTCTTACACTAAACACTAAATAATTTTATCTCTGTATCTTCTTATTTTCTCCAAAACCACACAGTATTGTACTCCGCATTTAAAACTGCTTTCTTTCCTAAACTTCAAAAGATAATCTGATTGCTAGGTAGCATGCCAAGTGTACTTGTTTAGTGATTTCAAACATCATTAATTTTTTTATCAGTTGTATAATAGAAATAGTGTCTTGGAACTTTGGAAATAGTGGCAGGCTTCACTCTATTCTGACATTGTGCTTTGCCTTCAGGATCAGACCTAGGCAGCATGGAGTAACTCTTGTTTTGTCTCCCACCCCATCCAAAGCATTATTCCTTATTATTTAAGTTTCGTTATTCTGCAACACGAGGCAAGTGCAGCATGCCAGAATGTTCTAAGTGATGTGCATTGTCATAGGTGACAGTTTTGGTAAATGCTGCCAATGGCATCACTTTTAGAACAACAAATGCCTGCAGACACTCCAGTTTGCATGAAGGGAAGGGAGGTGACTTATCTTTCCCACAGGACAGTTTCCAGAATACTGGCTAGTTCTACAATGTTGAAATTATCTTTGCAGCCACCAGTTAACGAGGCTGGTTAGCATGGAAGTCCAGTAGTCCGTTACCTTTTCTAGTAACCAGGTGTGTGTTCAGATTGTGCTCTTTCCCTTATCATTCCAAGGTTGTACAGATAGTTAAATAAAAGTTTTACTAGCCCAGCACAAACAAATCAGGCTAGTAGCATATTTTGCAGTAGATACGATTAGCTATTTCACCACTGAAGCTGAATGTGTCTAGAACCAGAGTAGTAACTAGTAGAAAACCTGTGTACTACTGTAAGCCTCCTGTGGTGGATGCCCATGGGGTGTATGCAAGTCTCCCACCAAATCGATGACACAGACATTATCTACAGCTTTTACCTACCATGGAGTAGACAGACGTAATGCAGTGGCAATAAAGTAGTGACATGGTTTCTGTGTAAGGGAAGAATGCGTAAAGCAGGTAGACATTTTGGAGCATGATATGACCACACATATTTCAGCATACGTGAAAGTGGTTGTGGAGTTATAAGGTCTGTCCCTGCACATACAGCGGTAAATAGATGGGAAAGTGGGAGTGGGGATAGGGTGTGAGTATCGCAGCTGTAAGGGACAAATATAGTGACATATCTAATCTGAAACACTAAAGCTTCAGCAGGACAGAGAAATTTAGGAGTTGGGACCAAGTGTCTTGATCTTTAATCATACAATTGAAAAGCAGAGACATTGGGGCGAATTCCAGAAGACTTAAGCCTATCTGTAAAGCATGTTACCACAGGGGTAAATCACTTACCCTGTGAGCAGTGTCTTTTAGGACTGAGCCCATTTTTCATCTGTAAAATGTACTGAAGTATGTTGCTCTTTTAGGGAAAAATATGCTCAGTGGTTTCCCTGTGTGTAGCTGGTCAGAGCAGGCTTCTTTGTAGTCCTTGATAAATACACACTGTTTTTCCTGAGCTTTAGGTCATAATCAATGTAGTGGTAGGAAAATGTTGCTGCAGTTATGTTGTACGTTAATGACTGGATGAATCATTAGTGTTTATGAAGTATTGTACCTCTATAATATCAATGACTTTTAGTACAACTCTTTGCCACTGTGTTAAGTTGCAGCAGCGTAGTTCACAGATATGTTTTACTGTGGCACTTATAAAAAGGCTATACTTTTCAAGCAACACGAAGAAATACAGAAGCACAGTGGCTGTGCAAAGCCTTGTGTATTTATTTTACTTGCATGCAAAAAGCATAACACTTTACAGATGAATAGGTTAGTAACACTGTTTTTACACTAATTTTGCAAACATCAAAAGCAGCAATACAACATTTCTGAAAACAGGGAATCAAAAAGGTGTAAACAGATGTGAAGTTTAATTATTAATATTAATTTGTCCAACTAATATAGCAAAGTAAGAGGTTTATTTAAGTCGATCTTAGCTTTAAACTGAGTCATGCCTAGACTAAGTGTAATAGTTTGCATATTCCTGTTAAGCTCTTAGCTTCCATTTAACACAGCCAGCAGTAAGTCCTTGCACTGGCATCATGAAGATTTGAAGAGTTTTCTGTCAGATTGACATTTGGGTCCCAATAGGGACAATGTTTTTAATTTCAGGCAGTGTAAGATAAATAGTGTTACTCCCTGCACAGTTTGTGTCTTTTATAATATTTGTATTAAAAAAATGTGGTGGGGGTAAACAGAGTCAAACTTGTTCAGAATATCACATGTTCCTCTCTGTGCAGCACAGTCACTTCCTGCAGTTGCACCCCTTCTTTTGTGATTAGATCCTTTTTCTGATTAATTACTGTACCATTGTATCTTGTAAATGTGCCTCTTCATACATATATATGTATATATACATATGACCACAGTCCTGCTGGGAGGAGATGGTTTTCTTAAAGGTGGCTAAAATATTGTACGAGGTCTTCATAAAATCAGAAGGAGCAAATTTGCATGTTGAGCCACAATCCAGAATTTTTATTCTCGTATTCAACATAAGATTTTATGTAAAAAACAAAACTTAATCAGTGACAGTAAGGTTTGCTGTTCAGTGAAAAAATAAATATTGCTGTAGCAAGTCAGTTGATACTTTGTGTTTCTAAAGTATTGTGGTGCTTTTCTGCAGTGTAAGGAATGCTGCCTTTTCATTGTTTCTAGTACTACTAAGTAAAAATTTCAAAATGAATTTGTTTTTTTTATCATTGCCAATGTGGTGTACAGATGATGAATCATAAGGTCAAAGTGCTCACAATAACTCTCGAAAAACATGTCTCAGAAAAGAAGGAAACTGGACTTCTGCTTATGGATTAATGATACAAGTAAACATGTTGAAAATGTAGGGCAAAAGTACTGAAAGCAGCCACACTTTTATGAGCCTACATTTGACACACAAAACACATTTCTGTAGAACACTTCATGAATGTGAATGCATTGATTTTTCTGAATCAGTAGTAATTTGCATATTTCAGCCAAATTAAATATACAAAGTCATGCGCTGAGCTAAACAGCAAATATTTTTACCTGTAATGGTCTTGAGGTGAAACATTTTAAAAAGAGTATGCTGACATCTTGGTGTGAAAAACAATAGCAGTATTGTGATTTGCATTTTTGTTTACTCCCTGAAGGACGTTGCCTAGTGGACCCACTGCTTGCACTCAGTTGACAGTTAATTTCGGAGGAACAGGAGCAGAGGCATTCTTGGTCCAGGTGAGAGCCCTACTGCCCATTTGTGCCTTCAAAAGAATCCCAGTTGGCCCTTCGGTCCCCAGCTAAAAGCAGATGGTAGCGTTCTCGTCATGCGAGTCTGACCCCCCCCCCCCCCCCGAAAGTAACTCCGTCCCCCTCAACAGCTCTTCCCAGTTCCACTATTGCTGTTTTTCTGTAGATAGTGAGCTCCCCTTGAATTATGGGTGAGAATACTTTCAGTGTGAGCTCGGCAGGCTTGGATTCCACTTGGTTGAACACCTGAATTTGCTTATTCATGATCAGCACTTGTTCAGAACTTGTAAGCACTAAATATCCTACTAATTACTACAGCACTTAACCTTCCTTAATACCTAGAGGAAAACAGTTTTGGAACTTACTTTCCTCACTTGCTTAGAGAAAAACAGCTCTTGTACTACCTTTCCTCACTTATCTAGAGGAAAACAGTTTTTTATTCAGGCATGTCCAAGGGTCAGCTCCCAGTGTCCTCTCCTGTCTATCTGATGAATTTGGGCATCTTGGGGCAATGTAGAAATTGCCTCATGTACACAGACAACCCTCTCCTCCTACCACCCAACTCTACAACCTGTGAGAGATGCACTTATTGAGCCAAACTGGAGGTAAAGCTCTCTCCAACCAAGACTGAACTTGACAGTCAAGAGGAGGAGGTAAACACTTACACCACACCACACTCATCACATAGTCTCACTAAATCTACACCACCAAAATCCACACATAGAAAAACAAAAACATTCGTGGAGGCTCTCAGTAATAATCTGCTCAAGCAACAGAGACCTCCAAAGCAGAAATGCAAGCAACCTCCACCCCCCAACACAACCCAAATGACACACAGACTCACCACAGCCAATAAGGCAAAAGCAACATACCCAACACACTAGTCATAGGTGACTCTGTAGTCAGGCACACTGATGTCTCACTCACCAGACTAAACAAGGAGAAGGTTACTGTCAGCTGCCTGTCGGGTGCCAGGATCCGCCACATACCCCTGCACTCAGGTCACTCCACAACTACAAATATGACTCTGTCATTGTCCATGTTGGTGGAACGACCTGAGACGTACCTCCCTGGACTACATGAAAAGAGACATGGAAGAGCTCTCTGATCTTGTAGCCCAGGCAGGTATGACCCTAGCCCTGAGTAGGATTCTGTCATCACCCAGAATGATGCCGCAGTACAAGGATAAAATGACTGACTTCAACGATTGGCTAAGCTTCTGGTGCCATTCTAAAGGGATCCAGTATCTGTCTGCCTGGAATGACATGGTTGACAGACCACGATGCTTTGCCAGAGATGGCCTGCACCTGTCACCCCTGGGATTCCGGATTCTGGCTAAGGTTCTTGCCGCCCCTATAGTACCTTTTTAGGCAAGGTTCAAATGACAAATTCACCACTGTAACAGGAACAGGCAAGCAAAAACTGAGGGTGAAGCTACTCAGTGCTAGAAGTCTAAATCTCAAAATGCACTCACTTGAGGCACTCCTTAAATTGGAGAACATCGATATCTGTGCAGTGACTGAGACCTGGTTCAAGGCTCCAGAGAGCACCCCTGCACTACCAGGCTATAACTCATACCACACGTTTTGGCCATGTAACCTGGACCGGAACACCAAAGGCAGAGGTGTGTCCATATTCATTAAGGATATCCACACCTCCAGGCTAGTTGCTCAGCATAATGCAGCCGAGGTTGTCCAAATGCAACTAACTCTGGTCAAAACTGCAATCCAAATTGTAGCTTGCTACAGATCACCCACCATGCCCCAAGATTCCCACTCCTCTTTTCTTGATGTACTGGAAAATATTAGGGTTCAGCCAAACACCCTAATAATGGGCGATTTCAACTACCCCACCATTAACTGGGAAAACTACTCATGTACCAACTCCTTCACTCAACGCTTTCTGGAATTCATAAACTCCAGTGCCCTGGATCAACTTATCCACACCCCCACCAGGGGCAACAATATCCTATATCTAGTCATTACCAACATGAGTGACCGGTGTTCCATACCTGAAGTCACCGCCTCATTGGTCCGATCCAACCATAAGCTAATTACCCTAGATAACCACATCTTGCCCCCACCCCCCATTAAGGAAACCATGGTAAAAAATTTCTCCAAAGCCAACTTCATGCTTTTTAAGACAGAAGTGGTGAACTTCATGACACCCATGCAGATGGACAATACAGTTACGACTACTGAATCCTACACAGTTGCACTTTATAAGCACTTACATGAGTGCATGGATCGTGCTATCCCAAAGAGAACCAAGACACTATCCTCCAAAAAAAGGAAGCCAATCTGGTGTTCCCCTGCCATAAGCAAACTGTACAACAGAAGGAAGAAACTGTTGCAAAAGAGAGTAAAATCCCATGAGTGGAGGAGCTCCCTGGTCAGCCTCAATAAGAAGCTGCGATCCCAAAATCCTTCAAAGCTAGTTATGAAAACAAAATCACCACTGATTCTAAAGACAACTACAAAGCATTCTATAGCTATGTCAAGAATTTCAATGGCAACACTCTGATCCGCTCTGAGTTACAGCACAATGGCACTAAATATATACAGACCCAACTGATATTGCCAACATCCTGTCAGATAGGTTCAGTGCTAACTTTACCCCCTCTCACCCATTAAAGAGCCCATCTGTATACCAGAAGAATGCAAAGTTCCTGTAATCACGGCTGCACAGGTAAAAAACACACTCTCCAAAGCCAAGAACACAGCATTCATTCGTGGGACCAGACAACATCTCAGGCTGGGTTCTACACGAACTATGGAATGAACTGGCACCCCAACTAAGTACCATGTTCAGTCACCACCACGGACCCCGGGAACTACCGCCCCATTAGCCTGACGAGCCTGATATGCAAGGCCATGGAACGTATCATCATGGAACTTATAAACAAAGACATTGATAATCTCCAAACTCTGGACTCCACCCAGTTCAGGTTTGTAAAAGGCAGATCATGTCTCCTAAACCTGATAGACTTCTTTAAAGCAATCACCAAAGCTGTAGACAAGGGTAAGGTTGTTCACGCAGCCTATCTAGATCTTGCCAAGGATTTCGACACCATCCCCCACTCTGGAATTATAGATAAACTCACTAAACTAAGTACAAATCCTTATGTCACAAGATGGGTTGCCAACTGGCTCACTGACAGAACCCATACTGTGAAAGTAGCAGACTCCAAATCTGACTTCAGACCAGTGACAAGTGGAGTACCACAGGGTTCAGTCCTGGGTCCTCTCCTGTTTGGTATCTACTTTTCTGAAGTACAGGCTAACACAGAAGGTCTTTGGCTAACGAAGTTGGCAGATGATTGCAAACTAGGAGCCATAATCGAAATTCCTAACGATGTGGACATCCTACGAAAGGGCTTCACTGAGACAGATGCCTGGTGTCAAAGCCATGGCCTCAAGCTCAATGCCAAAAAGTGCATTGTCATCCCCTTTGGTAAAAACTCTTTACCCATGAACTACAGCATAGGCGGTAGTATACTTAACACTGAAAGTGTGATAAGAGACCTTGGGACACAGGTGGACATAAGTCTCTCATTTGATAATCACATCGCCACAGTAGTCAGGAAATCCTTCTACGTGGCACACTTCATCACAAAAGGTTTCTCATCCAGAAAAAAAGAGGTCATTGTTCCCCTCTACTCATCACTCATTAAAACCATTATATGTACGTCACAAGACATCTACAACAACTGGAAAGGCCGCAGAAATACCTCACAAAGAGGATTACTGGCCTCAAACAGATGCCCTATGCAGACTGTCTCAAAAAACTCCAGCTTTACTCCGTTGCATATCGACTACTCAGAGGTGATCTCTGCCTAACATACAAAGCTATGTCAAACCGAGAGCTGTTGGACATGCTCCACTTAAGAAATCCCAATCCCTCCGAGCTACACGCTCTAGGGACCTAAACCTTGTCACCACAATAAACAGAACATGTGGGAGGGATAGATTCCTGTCCCAGACACTTCCCATACTCTAGAATAAACTACCTATCTATATCAAACAAAGCTCCTCATTAGCACTCTTCAAGAAAAATCTTGATGATTGGATGGGAAATAGGAAATTCACCCCAGGGATCACCTCTGTGGCTCTGCTCAACAGTGGCACAGGAAAATAATTTTCTTGGGTGGCAAAAGCCAGGGTACCTTTTTGGCTGGGCTTGTATAGGCCCCAGGGCCGATAGCCTAGTACCTACCTATGAACCTATGATACTTTCACTAGATGTCAGCCATGTGGCATACCAGAATCTCTCTTCACTCTGCAGTATGGCTGAGCTGGTAGTGACCACTGACTTCCTTTCTCCACAGCCAGGTCTTACAACCATTTGACTGGCTAATCAAACTTGGGTCACTTATCCCATGGTTGGGCCTTTATCCCTGTGTACTGCAGAGCTGAGTTTAACTCACGACTAATGTAGCCATTGTTCACAGCATTTCATAATTGCAAATTACTGGTTTTACATCCAAGCCAAGTTTTTCCACTCACCTCAAAAAGGAATTTGTATTTGTTGCATGAAATTATATTCTGAGGAAAACATATCATTGTTTAATAGTTCTTTAGCATATTGTTGAGGTATTAAATATCTTTTGAATATTTTGACAGCTAAGTTTTCTGACTTCAGCACTTTAATGTAGTTGTTAATTCAAACAGTTATGTGAATGAAACCAGTTTCTCTTTAGAACCACTTACCAAAGATAATTTTTATTTTTATTTTGCTTCTGACAAATTAATTTGTCCCATCCCTGCCAAGGGCGCATTCTGCATTGAAACCTGCAGTACTAACTAATGCCTTTTCCCCCGTCTTAGCTTACCAGGCAGCTCTGGGCCTTAGTCAGGACCCAATGAACGATTGTCCAGACAGTCAGCGTGTCGTGCGGGTTGTCCTTCAGAAAAGTGGCCAGAATGAGCCTATCTTAGGAGGAGAATACCAGCAGCGAAAGATCACCATCCAGGACAGTAAGTGTTACGTTTACTTCCTTTGTGACATAGTGAGCTTTGTAAAAGTCGAGTCCAGAAGGTACTGGAGCAGGCATCGTAGGTGTTTGTTACAAGAGGTTTTTGTTTTTAGACTTCAAGTGGTTACTAAGTGCAGTTTTATGTAGGGAGCATAAAAAATGTACTTTTAACAAGTTTATTTATTCTTTACTCTTCAACTTGCAGCATGAGTTCACATATATTAATGGTAAACATTTCAAGACATTTTTCATTGCTATTTTTATGCATTGTATGTTTTCCTCATAACTTCATTGTTAATCTTTCCATCATGCCTTCATATTTTTCAAAACCCACCGCCCTCCCACATCATACATCTTTTTGTCCACTGTTTTCTGTGTGGTGATCCCAAATATGCTGTTTATATGTTATGCACTTTACTTCCTCCATCCATTAAAGATCTCACCACCTTTTCTTTAATGCCTTTTATAATTCTCAGTACATCTTCGAATGTTGGTTTACTCCTTGATTTTCATTTTCTTGTTGCTTTTTGGGCTTCCAGCAGAACTAAACGTAAGAAGGTGTTACTATGTATTAGCAGTTGTAACCCTAACCACCTTCTCAGACACATCATTTCTTTAGTTACTACAGTTGTTCTTCGTGTTTCACTGTTGCAGTCATCACATTTGGGTTATCTGCTTGCAGTAGCCCTCAGTCGGCCTGATTATCAAAGTCTTGGGTCCTGCGTTGGTTGCTGTCTCATCTTCCATGACGTCAGGTAGTCAGGGGTATAAAGCATGCAGCCGACGCCATTACATCAGTCTTTCTTGTTGTGCAGTGCCCGAAGCAGAAGCAGTTCGCAAGTGCCAGTCGGCCGACTCCTAAAATTTTCATTTTCGAGTTTCAGATCCGAAGTCTTCAACTAAGCTAAGTACCCCGTTGGGGAACCTTTTTCTTGCTCTAAACTGATGTCAGTAAAAGTTAATAATTGTATTTCTTGTGGAAAGCAAATACCTCATCAAGATTTTCATTCGTACTGCATTCCTTGCTTAGGCCCAGACCACAACATACCTTGCTGTCGGTTTTGTGCCTTATTCAATCCTCATACAGTTCGTCGGTTCATTTACGCATCTAAATATTTTGATACTCAGTTCAATTATCTAGAAATGGCTTCGATAAGCCACCCGACTACCGACATTCTGAAAAAACACAAAGATAAAGGCGGAGACAGACCGCATAGGTCCAAAGCTGCCGATGACGCTTCTCCTAAGCTAGTCGCCAGTTCACCGGTACTCAGTGAGGCACTTTCGCAGCCCCTTGATACCCACTACTTCAGATTTGCAGGCCTCTACTGAGACACATTCGTAGTCCAGTATGCCATGAGATGCTTCTTCGACTGTGGAACCTGCGGATGTCTCCACCTCGGATGGGTCCGGAGCCGCTGTGCAGGCAGCGGCTTCTGAGGGTGTATTCAAGCCTACTGACTTGCATATTAAACCAATGCCATCTTCTTCTTCAAGGCCTAAGTCTAGATCCATGCCTAGAAAACCGATGCCCAGACCGTATGGTCAGGCCCCTATGCCTAAAAAACAAATGATAAGAATGGCTGGAGACTTTATTACTCTAATCAGGGGAAGTCACCCTTCCCCCTCTAAGAGACCTAGGACTGATTTTCCTTCTGATTCTTCTGATCAGGACTCTGAAATTTCTGTTTTTTCTGATGACCAGGATTTGCCCTTATCTACCTATGAGGATTTTGATGCAGAGGACTCCATTCCCTCTGCCTCCCCTCCAGAGGATTTCTCTTTTGGTGAAACCTTTCATACCCTTAGGGAGCATTTTTGCTGGGAAAGCCAGGATTACTCTGACTCCAAAAAGAGGCTTAGGGAATTCTTACTCCTGCCTCATCACAGGCCTTTAGCTATACCTGCTGTTCTGGACTTTGTAGATGATGCCTTCTCAGAATCTAGCCTGGCCCCTGACTCTTTACCTCCTGCTCCCAGAAAACCTGATAGGTATTACAGGGTACCTGACTCACAAGGTCCTCTTTAAATATCCTACTGCGGATCCTGAGACCATTTCACAGGGACCCAAGGGCATTAAGGCTAATACTGCCAAAAATCATACCCCCTCTGATAGAGATTCCAGGGCGCTGGATAGATGGGGTAAGAAGGTATACACTTCTGAAACCTTGGCCATTAGGGCCTTAAACTGCCAGTTTCATATGTTAAAGTTTCAGCAGCATATTATTGGATTGCTTAAACAGAAAATGATGATTCCTGACTGTTCTGAAAATAAAGATTTACAGGATTTAATGCATTCTGCTGAACAAGTTGGAAAACATACTTTTCAATGTGCTTTTGATTCATTAGAGGCATCTTGCAGGGCTGCTGTCACTGGGTCTTTACTTAGAAGGCATGCTTGGCTTAAGGCGCAATCTTTGCCAGATCATGTTAAAGCTAAATTACTGGATGGTCCCTTAAACCAAGACCGCCTGTTTGGCAACAAAGCAGAAAAAGTACTTAAAAAGATGGAGGAAAAAGCTAAATCTATGCAAACTGTTAAAGATTTCCTACAAGTACAGCCTCCCAGATTTAGTAGGCATTGGCCCTCTAAGAATTGGTCCTTTCCTGCCTCTTCCAGGCCTTCTCAGTCCATACCCAGAACCAGCAGAACACCCAGGCTTTAGTCCCAAGGTACTCACAGGCCTAAGCAGTGGGGGACTCCCACTTCCAAAGCGGGGAGTAGTAAGACTCCCCCCCCCCCCATGGTAAAATGTCTCAATGACTTAACTTTAAACCTTCCAAGCCCTGCTCAACTGACTGTTCCTTTAGGAGGAAAGATTGCCCTGCATGCAAAAAATTGGGAACTCATTACCCAGGACAAATGGGTTTTAAATATAGTTTCCCAAGGGTACAGATTCCACTTCCATTCCTAACCAACCCCAAACGGTTGGCCAGACCTACCCCCAAATCAGTGGGCAGAGGCTCAAAAGCAAGTTTTCTCTCTTTTAAGCATTAGTGCTATTCAACCTGTCCCTGAAGAAGAATGGGGACAAGGTTTCTACTCAAGACATTTCCTGGTACCCAGAAAAGACAATTCCTGGTGTCCTATCCTGGACCTATCTATTCTAAACAGATTTTTGGTAATCCCAAAATTCAAGATGCTAACTCTTCATCAGCTGCTTCCCATGCTAGGCAAAGATGCCTGGTTGGCAACACTGGATTTAAAGGAAGCCTACCTGCACATCCCAATAAGGGAATCTTACAGAAGATACCTACGCTTCAAAGCAGGCTACATGCACTTTCAGTTCTCTGCACTGCCCTTTGGCTTGTCTACTGCGCCCAGGGAATTTACAAAGTGTCTAGCTCTAGTCATTGCATTTTGCAGGCAAAAAAATATTCAAATATACCCATATCTGGACGATTATCTAATTCAGGCAGAAAGCCAGGACATACAATTAAATCATCTGGCATTTGTAAATAAATTGCTAACGTCTCTGGGGTACACCATAAATGAAAAGAAATCACATCTTGTATCCTGCCAACAAATTGTACTCCTGGGAGCAAGCTTGAATATAACTTCCCAGATGGGCCTACCTCATGCCAGAGAAACAAATTCAATTGACAGTCTACTTCAAACTACTGGCCACCAAGACCCAGCTGTCTGCAAGGAAAATACTGCAAGCCCTGGGGTTCATGGCCTCTTGCATTCTACTAATTCCATATGCAAGACTGCAGATGAAGAAACTACAATGGTATCTAAAAAGTCTATGGTGTCAACATTCTCAGGATGTAGAAACCATGATTCCTATCATACCTTGTCTACAGATAGAGTTCCTTTTGTGGGCAGAGACCTGCCACCAAAACAAGGGACTGCCATTCACTCTACCTTCTGCCGCCCAAACCCTAACAACAGACGCATCAGACTGTGCATGGGGGGGCTCACTTGGCAGGGCAGTGCATTCAAGGCAAATGGAATCCAAATCAAATGCACTTGCATATCAATCAAAAGGAAATGTTAGCTGTACAGAATGCTCTGACAGCCTTGAAGGACCATATTCTTCCAGGACAATTATTGGTAAAGATGGACAACACCACTGTTATGTGGTACATAAACAAGCAGGGGGA
Source organism: Protopterus annectens (assembly GCF_019279795.1). NCBI lineage: Eukaryota > Metazoa > Chordata > Ceratodontiformes > Protopteridae > Protopterus > Protopterus annectens. The sequence continues at coordinate 436,731,570 of NC_056736.1, read as the reverse complement.
AACCCACTCATACCCTCTCTGCAGACTAGCCATGGCTCTGTGGAACACAGCCTTGAGCTACCAAGTGCACCTATAGGCTCAGTTCCTGCCAGGAAAGCTAAATACACTGGCAGATGACCTAAGCAGAAATCTCATGAACCCACAGGAGTGGAAACTAGAACCAAAGATATTCAACATGTTGAGAAACAAATGGGGGAGCGCAGAGATAGACCTGTTTGCCTCCCCCCAGAACTACCAATTGGACATATTCTGCACAAGGACTCCCCACAAGCAAGCTTGGAAAGTGGATGCCCTGTCTTTCACCTGGAAAAACCTATCTGTTTATGCCTTTCCCCCTCTGCCTCCTCTCCAAGGTACTACTAAAGATCAAACAGGACAAACCAAGGACAATACTGATTGCATCAGACTGGCCACGCCAACACTGATACCCCCTCTTGCGCAGTGTGTCACTGCTGGCACCATAGCACCTGCCTCAGACCCCTGCCCTGCTGTCCCAGCAGGGCGTCCAGATTCTGCACCCACAACTTCAAACCCTGAACCTAGCAGCCTGGCTAATTACCTGATCTCTCCATTACCATCCCTCAGTAAGCAAGTGATGGATGTCATCATGGAGGCAAGGAGGCCTAGTACTAGAAAATCCTATGCTGAAAAATGGAAAAGAGTCTGTTCCTAGAGCCAAACTCTGGGGATGGGCACAGCAGCACCCAGTTTACCCCATATTCTTCAATACTTAACTGAGATGCTTCACAAGGGCCTTTCCTTTTCCTCCATCAAAATTCATCCCTCAGCCATTTCAGCTCATTACAATACAGAACTACCCCTCTTCTCTCCTCCACTGTTGAAGCAGTTCCATACATAAGACCACCCAGGAGAGCCCCTACTCCAACATGGGACCTTAACTTTGTATTGGAAAAACTCACTCTCCCTCCCTTTGAGCCATCTGCAAATGCAGAGTTGAAATTCCTTTCTTGGAAAACAGCCTTCCTTCTAGCCATCACTTCAGCAAGAAAGGTGTCTGAATTACAGGCCCTCATGGCAGTGGAGCCTTTCATCAGGGTGTCCCTTAGGACCAATTCCTCCTTCATGCCCAAGGTGGTATCCAGTGTGGCCCTTAATCAGTCCATTCATTTGCCAACCTTCTTTTCTAATCCACAGAACAAAGGGGAATGAATACTGCACTCCTTGGACGTGCACAGGCAACTTAGATTTTACTTGGACAGGACTAAGCCTCTCAGGAAATCTGAACAGCTGCTGGTTGCATTTGCTGCAGGGGCAGAGGGGAAGGCCATTTCAAAGCAAACCATTTCTAAGTGGATAGGCCATTGCATTCTTTTCTGCTATAAGCATCATGGAAAATCTACACCACAGGGGATAAGACCACATTCAACCAGGGCTGCATCTACCTCTACTGCCTTTCTCAGAGGTGTCCCTACCAGGGACATCCTAGAAGATGCTACCTGGAGTTCTGTACATAACCTTCACCAAGCATTACCACTTGCCAATTTTTTCTAAATCCAAAGCTGGATTTGCCACTGCAGTCTTGCAAGGCCTTATAGCTGATCCTAATGCTATCTAATTACCTCCTCCCATCCTTAGCTTTCTGAATCTACCCAAATGTGATGACTGCAACAGTGAAACACAAAAAACATAGTACATTTGTGTACACTTACAGTAAATGTAGATGTTCGAGTGTATTCACTGTTGCAGTCCTGGTTACTCTCCCTCCAGCCCTCTGACTTCTATGTTTACTATGCTTAAAGCTTTTTGGTGTATTTGCTTTTTTGTTGGAGGTGTAACCTTGTATATAACTGCTTCCCATTATGGGGGCACCTGACATCTGGGGTAAGAAAAACTGATGTAATAGGGAAGGCTGCATGCTTTATACCCCTGACTACCTGACGTCATGGAAGATGAGACAGCAACCGACGCAGAACCCAAGACTTTGATAATCAGGCCGACTGAGGGCTACTGCAATCAGATAACCCAAATGTGATGACTGCAACAGTGAATACACTTGAACATCTACATTTATGGTAAGTGTACACAACTGTACTTTTGTTCCCTCAACATTTGTTCAAAACACTGTATAAGTAATACACTCAGGCATAGTAGAAAACCTAAATAAACTGGTAAAAAAAAAAAAACAATGTCATCTGCTGGATTACCAGCTGGCTCACAGATATGACACAGATAATCAAAGTAGGGGAAGCTACCTCCACAAAGAGACCAGTCACCAGTCGAATCTCCCAATGTTCTATGCTGTTATCTCTCCTGTTTGGCGTCTGCTTTTCTGAAGTAAAAGCCAATACCAAAGTGCTCTGGCTGACTAAGACCATAGATGACTACAGTCTAGTACCAGTCATCCAGTCCCAAAATGACTTTGCTATCCTGCAGGAAGGTTCATCTCAAATAAATAACAGATGTCAAAATCATGGACTGAAACTAAATGCCAAAAAATTCACTATTGTAACCTTTGGGAAGTCATCTATCCCAGGGATCTGCCAAACTGACTATACTCCCCTAAGAGTCTATCCATTTGTTCAGGATTTGGGAACTTATGTGGACAGTAATCTAACTTTGATTAACATGTCTGTTGTTGTAGGAAGGTCCTTCTGTATTGCTCAGCTTATAAACAAAGGGATTGTGTCTAGATCTAGGAACATTATTGCCCCCTTTTACTCAGATGTTATTAGGCTGATCATTGAATGTAATACCCCGGGCGGCCACGGTGGTGCAGCGGTTAGCGTTGCCGCCTCATAGCAAGAGGTTCTCCGGTTCGATCCTCGTCTGGGGTACCTTTTGTGCGGAGTCTGCATGTCCTCCCTGTGGTTGCGTGGGTTTCCTCCGGGTGCTCCGGTTTCCTCCCACATCCCAAAGACATGCTGTAGGTGGATTGGACACACTAAATTGGCCCTAGGTGTGAGTGTGTGCATGTGTGTGCCTTTTGTGGAAGGTTGGGCGCCGGGCTGGCAACTCGATACTGTAAAACTCCACTGCCAATCATGAGCGGACGGTGATCCACTGTGGCGACCCCTAACTGGGAAAAGCCGAAAGAAGAAGAAGATTGAATGCAATACCCCCTTTGGCATGTCCAGGCATGTGCAACAACTGGTATGTCCACAGAGATACCTTACTAACAGTATACATGTCCTAAATAACTTGTGCTGTGTGGACCAACTCAAAGCCCTGATACAATTCTGGATTAACAAGTTTTAGCACAGATATTCCAAACTTAAGGTTCTACAAGGCTTGGGTAAATCTGATCACAATGCTATCTCTTTCAACATCAATAAACACGAGTCATACATGAAAACTACAATATTTATTTTTATTACAACGCTCTACAAACTGATAAATTAAGAGAGATCTTAAGCCATGCAAAAGCTCTACATACAGCTAGTACTGGATATGGTTGGAATATTTTACACAGGTGCTGTACTACAGCCTAGAAGTCTGTTAGTAAAATAAAATATATGAAATCATCACATTCAAAACTCCCAGTTAGAAGGAGTGGTCACTCAAAAATGTTACACACTGCTAAGAAAAAAAATCGTTGCCATCTATAAGAAGATCCTATTTCTTATAACAAAAAAGCTGCAAAATGTTGCAAGGCGCTACTGATGTTCCAAAGCCACTTATGAAAACAATTTAGTGAAAGTTAATAATAATAAGACTGCATATCATAAACATGTTAATTCTCAGTGAAAATAAATTTTGTTCATTGGGCCTCTAAAGCTGAACAACACACATGTCAAGTAGGAGAATTGTTTAAGAAATTCAACAGACTGAGCATACATGCTAAAATGAATTAATTATGCCCTTAATCTGAGCTATGTGCAATAACAAATAGACTGAAACTTGTGGAAAAGGTTAGCAGTATTTTAATGTACTATTCATAAAAGTACTGGAAGATATACTTATACTACATAGTTAATTTTCTAAACACTTCTGTACAGAACACATCTTTAGATGTTCTCATTTATAAGAGTGGTGGCACATGAGTAGAATCAAATTACAAACCAGTTAGTTTGAAGCCCATCTTAGGGAAGTGCAATATGCCTTCTAAACAAGATAGAGAGATCCCAATAAATGTGTGTGTGTGTGTGTGTGTGTGTGTGTGTGTGTGTGTATATGTATATATGTATATATATATATATATATATATATATATATATATATATATATATATATATATATATATATATATATAGATAAATCCCAACATGGTTTTACAAGTGGTTACACAACTCTAACCAGATTGGTTCACTTCTCTGATTACTTAAGCCTGGACAATAATTCAGGGTTTACAACTGTAGCTGCATATTTGGCCCTGGCAAGACTCATTCAATACATTGTCACACCAAGCAACAATTCACACCAATATATCAAACCCTGGATTCAAAACTGTCTGCCATGCAGAACACAAACAGCAGATCACCATCAATGGAAAGCATTATTATTTAGGTGTACCACAAGGATCAGTGATAGGTCCTAGATTATTCAATCTAGTTTCTTCCTTGCCTTTGACAACTCAAGTGTAGCTTTAAATATGTAGACATCAACAGATTTGTAATAACTGTTATATCTAACAATGATATATTTAAACTAAATGATTATAGCAACCACTGGTGAGTAGTCCAAAATTCGGTTTACAATTCTAAACATTCTGAAGTACATGCAGAGTTTTTGGGAAATGTGCAATAGAATATAACATCAAAATGTTTAAGGATCCTGGCATTCTGACAGATGATAAATTAAACTTTAAAGAACATACTAACCACCTTTGATTCTGTACCATGAAACAGGTTAAGATTACTCTTTAAGACAACTACAACCAGGTCTGTTTAACACACACCTCTGGAAATCTCACATTAGGCAAATGTATATAACCTAAATCGGGTAATCCTGCTTTAATCTATGCAATGCAGATTTGCTAAATTATTTCTCTGTTTGAAAAGTATGACGTACAAAGAAAGCTTAACAAGACTATATTTTTATAGTAGTGCACAAACTGCTGAGTGGGAAGCTGTCTGTCCTTTTAAGGTCCATAAATCTGAAATATTGCAAGTTTAAATTTGATTAACATAGAAAGAGCTATGTTATCAATCTACCAAAGTGCATTTAGAATTTAGCAAAACAAACATGGATTAAGTTTATAACTCAGTCACTCTCTACACTATGGAATACACTACCAAATCAATTAAGAATTTTAATAAATTAGAATTTTTTATTGAAAGTTGGACTCAGATGTACAAATTAATGTTTACTTACAATATATTAGAGTAAGTGTTCATTTTTAATCTTCATGTCAGAGCAATGATTTGAAAAATTATGAACTTATCATATACTAATGTATTTCTCAGGAATGTGGCAGATGTGGACACTGTCCTGGTATAATGGGCCATGGTAGATGCCATATCGCAGCCTCCCTTAGAACAGCAACTTTTTTATAATCCAACAAACATTTAGAGAAGGTAGATTTGGATACCTGCATACTGTTCCACTAAAGAGATGGTCATGGTCACTCATTATTTTTTTAGTTCTACTAATGTGGAATCTTAGTATTCTATGAACAGTCATGCAAAGGAGAAGACATTTATCTTTACTTTGCTAGATAGGGAAGACAAATAGCAGACTCATGGGCTGGTTCACATTTGCTTTGGTCTACACTACATGCATGAAGGATGAATTAATCCCACAGACCAGTCTCTCCATTTTAAATGTGAAAGGGATTACAGTTCTGAGAGCCCTTCTAAATGAAGCAAATGCCAGAAAAATGAGAGTTATCAGGTGCGTGGTCAAGATGATGAACAGTTAACAGCACTGCTTTTAGCTCTGCTTCATTTTAACATCTCTGACAGGATTTTGCTAAAAAACTTAGAGCATTGCTAAACTTAATGGACTTACAGCTGAACATCTGCTGACCTATCTTCTACAAAAACAAGTTTTAAAACTCTTTAAATTCCTTTTTCCTATCAAGAAAAAGTACAGTTGTGCACACTTACCATAAATGTAGATGTTCGAGTGTATTCACTGTTGCAGTCATCACATTTGGGGTTATCTGCCTGCAGCTGGTGCTCAGCCGGCCTGAATACCAGATTATTGGATTCCTGCGTCAGATGCTGTCTCTTCTTCCATGACGTGAGGTTGTCGGGGGTATAAAACATGCAGCCAATGCCATTACATCAGTTTTTCTTGCTCCAGATGTCAGGTGCCCCCACAATGGAAAGCAATTATATGTTATAGTACCCCTCCAAGAAAAAGCAAATACACCAGAAAGCATAAATACACCAAACAGGAAGGAAAGGTAGAGCCAAGAGAAGTCAGGGGGCTGGAGGGAGGGTAACCAGGACTGCAACAGTGAATACACTCGAACATCAACATTTATGGTAAGTGTACACAATTGTACTATGTTCTTCATGTTTCACTGTTGCAGTCTTCACATCTGGGTTGATTCCCAAAACTAAGGAAGGGAGGAGGAAGTTAGAGAGGATTAGGGCCAGCTATTAAGCCCTGCAAGACTGTAGTGGCAAAACCAGCACTGGATTTAGAAAAAATAGGAATGTGGTAATGCTTGGTGAAGGTATGTACAGAGCTCCAGGTAGCAGCTTCTAGGATGTCCCTGGTAGGGACACCTCTGAGAAAGGCTGTAGAGGTAGATGCAGCCCTGGTGGAATGTGATCTTATCCCCTGTGGGGTAGGTTTTTAATGGTGCTTATAGTAGAAACAAATGCAATGGGCTATCCACTTAGAAATGATTTGCTTTGAAATGGCCTTCCCATCTGCCCTTGCAGCAAAGCCAACTAACAGCTGTTCAGACTTTCTGAGAGGCTTATTCCTGTCCAAATAAAATCTAAGTTGCCTGTGCATGTCCAAAGAGTGCAGTATTCGTTCTCCTTTGTTTTGTAGATTCGGGAAAAAGGTAGGCAAATGAATGGACTGATTAAGGGCCACACTAGACACCACCTTGGGCATAAAAGAAGGGTTGGTCCTGAGGGGAAACCCTGTCTGCATGGAAGATAATGAAGGGCTCCACTGCCATGAGGGCCTGTAATTCAGACACTCTTTTTGCTGAAGTGATGGCTAGAAGGAAGGCTGTTTTCCAAGAAAGGAATTTCAACTCTGCAGTTGCAGATGACTCAAAAGGAGGGAGAGTGAGCTTTTCCAATACAAAGTTAAGGTCCCAGGCAGGAATAGGGGCTCTCCTGGGGGGGATAAATGTTTGGCCCCTCTGAGGAATTGCTTTAGCAGGGGGTGAGAGAAGAGGGGTGGTTCAGTATTATAATGTGCTGAAATGGCAGAGGCATGAATTTTAATAGACAAGAAGGATAGGCCCTTATGGAGCATTTCTGTTAAGTACTGAAGAATATGAGGTAAGCTGGGCACCGTAGTGCCCATCCCTCGAGTCTGGCTCGAGGAACAGTATCTTTTCCACTTTTCAGCATAGGATTTTCTAGTACTAGGACTCCTTGCCTCCAGAATGACATCTAGCACCTGCTTACTGAGGGATGCTATTGGAGAGCTCAAGGAATTAGCCAGGCTGCAAGGTTCAGGGTTTGAAGCTGAGAGTGCAGAATCTGGCCCGCCGGCTGGGACAGCAGGGAAGGGGTCTGAGGCAGGTGCCATGGTTCCAGCAGTGTCATACTGCGCAAGAGGGGGTACCAGTAATGGCGTGGCCAGTCTGGTGCAATTCGTATTGTCCTTGGTTTGTCCTGTTTGATCTTTAGCAGAACCTTCAAGAGGAGAGGCAGAGGGGGAAAGGCATAAACTGAGAGGCTTTCCCAAGTAAAGGACAGGGCATCCACTTTCCAAGCTGATTGTGGGAAGTCCTTGTGCAGAATTTGTCCAATTGGTAGTTTTGAAGTGAGGGAAACCAGTCTATCTCTGGGGTCCCCCATTTGTTTCTCAAGAGGTTGAATATTTTTGGTTCCAGTTTCTATTCGTGTGGGTCCATGAGATTTCTGCTTAGGTCGTCTGCCAGTGAATTTAGCTTGCTTGTAAGGAATTGAGCTTGTAGGTGCACTTGGTAGCTCAAGGCTGTGTTCCACAGAGCCATGGCTAGTCTACAGAGAGGGTACAAGTGGGTTCCCCCCTGCTTGTTTATGTACCACATAACTGTGGTGCTGTCTGTCTTTACCAATAAATGTCTTGAAAGAATGTCGTCCTTGAAGGCTGTCAGGGAATTTTGTACAGCTAACATTTCTTTTTGGTTAATATGCAGGTGCATCTGTCTCAGGTTCCATTTACCCTAAATGCACTGCCCTGCCAAGTGAGCCCCCTCATGCATAGTCTGATGCATCAGTTGTTAGGGTTTGGGTGGCAGGGGGTAGAGTGAAAGGGAGCCCCTTGTTGTGGTAGCAGGCCTCTGCCCACCAAAGGAACTCTGTCTTATACAAGGAATGATAGGAATCATTGATTCCAGGTCCTGAGAATGTTGACACCATAGGCTTTTTAGATACCACTGCAGTTTCCTCATATGCAGTCTTGCATATGGAATTAGTAGAATGCAAGAGTCCATGAACCCCAGGGCTTGCAGAATTTTCCTTGCAGATGGCTGGGTCTTTGTGGCCAGTAGTTTGAAGTAGGTTGTCAAATAAACTTGTTTCGGTGGAGTGAGGAAAGCCATCTAGGAAGTTGTATTCAAGCTTGCGCCCAGGAATACAATTTGTTGGCAGGGTACTAGGTGAGATTTCTTTTCGTTTATGGTGTACACCTGTGAATTTAGAAGTTCCTTTACAAATGCCAGATGTTTTAATAGCAAATCCTGGCGTTTAGTCCAAGTATGCGTATATTTGAATATTTCTCTGCCTGCAAAGTGCAATGGCTAGAGCTAGACACTTTGTGAATACCCTGGGCACAGTAGATAAGCCAAAGGGAAGTGCAGAGAACTGAAAGTGCATGGAGCCTGCCCTGAAGCATAGGTATTTCCTGCAAGATTCCATTATTGGAATGTGCAGGTAAACTTCCTTTAAGTCAAAGGTTGCCAACCAGGCATATTTGCCTATCATAGGAAGCAGCTGTTGAAGTGTTAGCATCTTGAATTTTGGGATTACCAAAAAAGTGTTTAGAACAGAGAGGTCCAGGATAGGACACCAGGAGCTGTCTTTTCTGGGTGCCAGGAAAGGTCTTGAATAAAAACCTTGTCCCCTTTCTTCTGCTAGAACAGGTTGAATAGCCCTGATACTTAGAAGAGAGAGAACCTGCTGTTGAGCTTCTGCCCACTGATTTGAGGGTAGGTCTGGCCAACCGTTTGGGGTTGGTAGGGTGTGGAAGAGGAATCTGTATCCTTAGGAAACTATATTCAAAACCCATTTGTCCTGGGAAATTAGTTCCCAGTTTTTTGCATACAGTGCAAGCTTTCCTGCTAAAGGAGCAGGCAGCTGAGCAGGGCTTGGAAGGGTTAAGGTTAGGTCATTGCGTCATTTTCCCGTAAGGGGGTGTCTTACTATTCCCTGCTTTGGAAGTGGGAGCCCCCTACTGCTTACGCCTGTGCGGAGACTAATCTAGGTGGTCTGCTGTTCCTGGGTTTGGACTGAGAAGGCCTGGAAGAGGCTGGAAAGGACCAACTCTTTGAAGGCCAATGCCTACTAAATACGGGAGGCTGTACTTGCAGGAAATCTTTAACAGTTTGCATAGATTTAGCGTTTTCCTCCATCTTTTTGAGGACTTCTGCTTTGTTGCCAAACAGGCAGTCTTGGTTTAAGGGAGCATCCAGTAATTTAGCTTTAACATGATCTGGCAAGTTTTGCTCTTTAAGCCAACCATGCCTTTTAAGTACAGACCCAGTAACAGCAGCCCTGCAAGATGCTTCTAAAGAGTCAAAACCACATTGCAAAGCATGTTTACCAACTTGTTCTGCAGAATGCATTAAATCCTGTAATTCTTTGTGTTCAGCACAGTCAGGAATCAACATAATTTTCTGTTTAAGTAGTCCCATAATATGCTGCTGGTACTTTAACATATGAAACTGGCAATTTAAAGCCTTAATGGCCAAAGTAGCAGAAGTATATACATTCTTACCCCATCTGTCCAAGGCTCTAGAATCTCTATCAAAAGGGGTAGGGTTTTTGGCAGCAGTAGCCTTAATGCCCTTTGGTCCTTGGGGAAATGGTCTCTGGATCCGCAGTTGGATTCTTGAAGAGGAACTTGTGAGAGTCAGGTACTCTGTAATACTGGTCAGGTTTTCTGGGAGCTGGAGGTAAAGTGTCTGGGGAAAGGCTAGATTCCAAGAAAGCATCATTCACAATGTCCAGAACAGGAGGGATAGCTAAAGGCCTGTGTTGAGGAAGGAGTAAGAATTCCCTAAACCTCTTTTTGGAGTCAGAGTAATCCTGGCTTTCCCAGCGGAAATGCTCCCTAAGAGTGTGCAAGGTTTCACCAAAAGAAAACTCTTCTGGAGGGGAAGCAGAGGGAATGGGATCCTCTGCATCAGAATCCTCATAGGTAGACATGGGCAAATCCTGGTAATCAGAAGAAACAGAAATATCAGATTCCTGATCAGAAGAATCCGAAGGAAAATCAGTTCTAGGTCTCTTAGAGGGGGAAGGCTGGCTTCCCCTAATTAAGGTAATAAGGTCTTCAGCCATTCTAAGCATTTGTTTTTTAGGCATATGGGCCTGAGCATGCGGTTTAGACGTGGGTTTTCTAGGCATGGGTCGAGTTTTAGGCCTGGATGAAGAAGATGGTGTTGGTTTAAAATGCAAGTCTGTAGGCCTGAATACACCCTCAGAAGCCGGTGCCTGCACAGTGGCTCCGGACCCATCCAAGGTAGAGACATCCGCAGGTTCCATAGTCGAAGAAGCATCTCACGGCATACCGGACTCCAAATGGGTCTCAGTAGAGGCCTGTGAATTTGAAGTAGCGGGTATCAGGGGCTGCAAAAGCACCTCACTGAGTACTGGCGGACTGGCGACTAGCTTAACGGAAGCATCGTCGGCAGTTTTGGACCTATGCAGGCTTTCTCTGTTTTTATCCTTACACATTTTCAGAATATCGGTAGTCGGATGGCTTACCGAAGCCATTTCTGGATAGTTATACCAAGTACCAAAATAATTTGCTGCAAATATAGACTGACTACGAACAGTTTGAGGGTTGAACAAGGCACAAAACTGACAGCAAGGGATGTCGTCGTCTGGGCCTAAGCAAGGAATCCAGTACAAATGTAAATCTTTGAGGTATTTGCTTTCCACAGGTAATACACTTGTTAACTTTTACTGATATCGGTTAAGAGCAAGAAAAGGGATCCCCAATGGGGTACTTAGCTTTTTTGAAGACTTCGGTTCTGAAATTCGAAAATGAAAATTTCAGGAGTCTGCCGACCGGCACTTGCAAACTGCTTCTGCTTCGGGCACCGCACGGCAAGAAAGACTGATGTAATGGCATCGGCTGCATGTTTTACACCCCTGATGACCTGACATCATGGAAGAAGAGACAGCATCTGATGTAGGAATCCAAGACTCTGGTATTCAGGCCGGCTGAGGGCTACCTGCAGGCAGATAACCCCAAATGTGATGACTGCAACAGTGAAACACAAAGAACATCTAGAAAGAACTAATTGTCTCAGAATGAGCCACTATAAGCCCAGTGTACAAGACATTACAATGAAAAAAAGGGGTTCAGGCACCTAGACAGCGAGACATTTCCTGTGGTACATTTGACTGGGGACACATGGCTGAAGTGACATTCAGCTGCAGAGAAATATGGACGTTTGCAAATTCCCTGTGGGCAAAGAGAAGCACACACTGCCATGCTCACAGCTTTAATAGCCAAATGCATGGCGGCAGAAGAAGTAATGAGTGCTGTGCTCAGTGTACAGTACATACTTGTATAACTACAACATGCAGAAGTGTGCTACAGCATGGAGGAAATCTTGCAGGCTACTGTAGTCACATTTATGCTCCAGTATGCGTTTTAGGTAATGTTCCCTTGACACTGTGAAGGGGGTAGTGGTCCACACACTCTAATTATAAAGGCACTGCCCATCGTGCACTGCATTTTTACTGCCACTGACATGCCCTCTGGCCATCCTGCTGCTGATGCCTGCCATACTACCTTCTATCTCATGTTCCCTTGGGAATCATGGACAGTTTTCCCCCTGTGTATTTTGTTATTAAAGCTTTGGGCATGGCAGTGTATGCTTCTCTGCCCCCAGGGATTTTGCAAATAGCCATATTTCTCTGCAGCTGAATGTCACTTCAGCCATGTGTCCCCAGTCAAATGTACCACAGAGAAATGTCTCACCGTCTAGGCACCTGAACCCAAAAGAAAGACATACAGGCTATACTATGTAACATCAATGAGTTATCTGTAAAGATACATAAATTAGAAAGCAAAACGGACATCTTCAAAGAGGACTGTAAAAAAAAAGTTGGAAGTGCTGAGTAAATCTCCTAAGCAACAATCATCATAGATCTCGAATATAGAAGAGGCAAAGTCTGATTTTGACAGAAGATTACTTGAAAATGCGAATAACACTGAATTTCTTCTGAAACAAAACAACTTATTCTGGGATAAATAGAAGACTTTGAGAAAATATCTAGAAGGAATACCATCAGGACTTACAGGATTCCTGAAAAAGAAGAGGGAGACAGTGTGCCTCAATTCCTTAATACCCGACTGCCTAAAACTTTGAACTTGCCTTAAGCTTTTTCCTTTGGCATCAAAAGGGCACAAAGATCACTTTTTAATTCTTCTTTAAAAAATCACAACTTCACCAACATCAGTGATCATAAGATTTTTCTCAAGTCAAGATAAGGCGTTAGTCTTAAAAGCTGCACAGACTAATTATCCAGTTAAAATTAAAGGAAATACAAGATGTGTAAATGACTATTCTACATTAGTGATGTCCAAGAAAAAAGTTTGTGTGCTACTCGTTAAAAGCTTAAAGAAAAACATATTTAAGCATAAATCTTGTTTCAAGCAAAAATAAGGATTCATCTTTCAGGAGGAAAGAAGATTTTTAACACCTTGGAAGATGCAATGGACTTTACACAGAAAAAGAAAATCCTAGAAAAAAAAAACAGAAGAAATGGACTGGAATCTATCAACTTCTTTGAAGAGAAAGGTAACGAGATAGTTGGTTATCAAAAGAAAAAAACAGTAAAAACAGAAGGACAAATGAAAATCAATGTAATTTGTGGTTATGAATTCTTGTTAACTTAAATAAGTGCTTGAATACTTATGAACAGGTTTTGCATATTACTTTTTACTAATAAATAATTTCTTTCCCTACTTCAAATGTTTACTAGTTCCCTTTTTAAAATGTTAGAGTTTGATTATTTTAGTTATATATGAAATTAAAGCCACTTATTTTCACTTGAAGTTTAAAAGGTTAAACTATTCACCTTATTAAAAGTTAAGCATTATTATACTGAAACTTATGTTAGGTGTTACACTTTCTGATATTCTGGCATAATATACTATTAAATATAAAACAAGATGCAACAACTAACACTAAAGAGGCGTGTTAACTTACAATCTGGGTTCTAAAAATGGCCCAGTAGTGTGCTACTTTTAGTATACTTGACATCCAATAGCCCCCAGGAATGACGTGCTATATTATAAACAAAGTATAAAAATATTAATACGCATACATAAAAGTTACTATTGGAATTATATCAAATAATTAGAGTTTACAAGTTAAACCTGGAAAACGTAACTGTCATCCTTCCAATGTAAGTCTATATCCTATGTCTTTTTTAAGAAAATGACAGTCTGCTTTATAGTAAACATCTCATACACACAGTGCTTGCTGAATCATTACACGCTACTTCTTTGAGTGCAATGGGTTTTTGGTGGTTGGGATACTTTGAGATTTTTTTATTTTTTTGTGGTTTATTGGTGTGTGGTGTGGAGTTGGCTTGGATTCACTTGTGTAGAGTTACCATATTTGTTTGTATGTAAAAGAGGATGAAAAAATATATGCTGCTACCAGCACATATTATTTCGTCCTGTTAGGGCTGAAGAACAAAAAAACTTTATTCTTGTAGGACTAAAACTAAAGACTTTTTTTTTTTGCTCCCCTCTTAGTCTGAAGTGCAAAAAAAGGGGGGGGGGGGGGGCTTTAGTCTTGTCTTTAATGCATTTCAGAAATAAAGACAAAATAAAGACAAGTAGCTCTGTGTTTGGGGATTTTTGACTGGCCCGTATGCTGGTATACAAGCCAATCAAAAATGCGCACAGCAGACCCTCTTCTGTTCATTGCGGAACATCAAGCAGTTCTGCATTGAACAGAGATCCGTTTTTTTGATTGGCTCATACGAGCCAATCAAAAAAAAAAAAAAAAAAAAACAAAGCTGAGGAAAGACTCCAAAATAGGGATGTCTGTTTTTTGAAAATTATGTGATTTGTCCGGGTTTTAAAACCCGGACAAATTGCAGAATTTTCAAAATCTGCCCGGACTGGAGCCCAAAAAAGAGGACGTGTCCGGGGAAACCCGGATGTATGGTAACCTTACACTTGTGCACATTTTTGTGTGAAATACAAATGGTGGATTGTTTATTTACAAGCCCTTATCATGAAAACCAGCTTGAAATAACTTAGAGTCATGAGTACTTTTGTGATGCTGTGACAGTTCTAAAATTCTAAGAACTGTTCAGGTTACTTCTTCATGTCTAAATGTAAATAATCATAATATTTTGATTCAAATGCTAGAAATGCCGCGGTGGTACAGCGGTAGCGTTGTTACCTCACAGCAAGAGGTTCTCCCGTTCGATTCTTGGCGTGGCTTGGGAGTGCCTTCTGTGTGGAGTCTGCATGTCCTCCTCGTGGTTGGGTAGCGTTCGAAAGACATGCGTGCGTAAATGGGCGTGCCTTCGTTGAAGGGTGGGCGTCGAGATGGCACCTCGGCGTTTCGTAAAAATCTACTGCCAATCATTAGCGGACCGGAGTTCCGCTGTGGCGACCCCTTACCGGGAAAAAGCCGAAAGATCAACAACAACATTTTGATACAAATGCTAAGATGTCAATGAAAACAAGTTAATAAGTAAAAGACAGTGAATTGCATTGTAAACCACTTGTCAGTTATTAAACAGTTCTGAATGCTTGCTACTGACAGTATACTTGACATGCAATAGCACCCAGAACAGTTATACCATGCTGTAAATAAAGTATAAAAATAGATGTTCTTCATTCCACATTGCTGCAGTCCTAACTATTGGGGGTAGTCCGCTGTCCAGTCGGCCCGAATACCAAAGTATATGGCTGACGTCGGTCAGGGCGCATTAGACTGACGTCAGTACGTCAGGGTACTAATGCGCATGACCGCCGTCATATCCTCAGTCTTTTTTTGCCGCATGGTCCGATGCAGAAGCAGTTTTGCGAGTGCAGGTTGGCGTTCTGAAATTTTCTGAAGTTGGAGTTTCAGACCGAATCAAAGTTGGCTAAGTACCCCGTTGGGGAACATTTTGGTTTTTTCTTGCCTCAGTATTTAACCGGATGTCAGAAAAAGTGAATAACTGTATTTCTTGTGGGAAACAGATACCTCATAGGGATTACCATACCTTGTGTATACCTTGTTTAGGGCCTGAGCACGACGTTGTTGGATGCCGCTCTTGTGCTAGATTTAACAAACGCACTATTAAGAGAAGGTTAGACTGTGCCAGGTTAGTGTTTGGGAAGCGTTGTAATTATAAAATGCCGTCGGATGCTCCGACGCCCGCTTCGTCCAAAAAGCGCAAGGACAAAACAGCGAAGCCTAGGGTTGATGAACCGGCAGTCCCGGACGTCGGTTCTTTAGAAGGCTCAGTGGAGCCAGAGGTTTTGCCAGGAGTTTCTTTGGAGTCTCAGGCAGAGACTTTACTGTTACAGGATGTGCCTTCTCAGGAGGTAGGCCAGGCTGAGGAGGCTTCTCAGGTAACTGTTCTTCCCTCTCTTCCCAAGGTAGTTAGAGCCTCTCCTTCTGTTTCCAAAACTTCTTTGAGAGGTAGGCCAAGTTTAGCTTCAGTGGGGGGCTTCTCCTAGCACTTCAGGTTCTGTGCCTAAGAAACATATGCTTAAAATGGCAGAAGATTTGATTACTATGATTAGAGGTTCTATGCCCCCTCCTGATAAGAGGCCTAGGGTGGAACCTGAGTTTGAGAGTTTTGAACAGTGTTCAGAGGCTTCTGAGTCTTCTGCGGAAGACTTGCAGGAGTATCCTCCTTATTCTGATTCTGATGTGGATGATTCCACTCCTACAGCTTCTCCTCCTGAGGATTTCTCATTTTCAGAGACTCTGCATTCCATGAGGGAGCACTTTAAATGGGAAGGCCAAGATTACTCTGATTCCAGGAAAAGGCTTAGGGAATTCTTGTTTTTACCCCAGCATAGGCCCTTAGCTATACCTCCTGTGTTGAATGTGGTGGAAGATGTTTTGCAGAGGCTTCCCTGTACCCTGATTGTTTGGCTCCTCGTCCTGTTAAACCTCGTAGGTACTAATGCGTGCCTGTAGCTGATAACTATCTTTTTATGAGTCCTAGGGCAGACCCGAAACTGTTTCTCAGGGACCTAAAGGTGTTAAGGCCTCTGTTGTTAAAAACCCTGTTCCCACTGATAAAGAGGCAAGGGCTTTGGATAGATGGGGAAAGAAAGTGTATACTTCTGCCACTTTAGCCATGAGGGCGTTGAATTGTCAGTTTCACATGCTAAAATATCAAAATTATCTCCTTTCACAATTGAAATCTAAGGTGGATGCTTTGGCGGAAGGTATTGAGTGTAAAGAGTTGCTGGATTTAGTTCATGTGTCTGAACAAGTGGGTAAGCATTCTTTGCAATGTGGTTTTGATGCTGTACAGGCCTCCTCGAGGGTGGCTGCCACTAGTTCTGTTCTTCGCAGGCATGCCTGGTTGAGGGATCAGAATTTAGCTGAGCATGTTAAGACAAGGATTTTGGATGCTCCTTTACAGTCTGATGTGTTGTTTGGTTCGCCTGTGGAAGCAGTTTTAAAGAAAATGGAGGACAAAGCTAAGTCTATGCAAACTGTTAAAGATTTTTGCAGGTGCAGCCACCAAGTTTAGTAGAAATTGGCCTACTAAGGGATGGACATATCCTGCTTATGATTCCCAGTCTAGGGGTAGGTCTAGACGTGGTAGGGGCAGAGCTCAAGGTTCTTTTAGGCCTAGAACAGGGAGTTCACCTGCTCAGACTTCTGGTGAGGGCAGGGGTCAGTCCTTTCGTAAACAGACCCAATGACCTGCCTTTTCAGCTGCCAGTAGATTCTCGTCTGGCAGCTCCTTTGGGAGGAAGACTGTCTCTTTTCAAAGAAAATTGGGATTTAATTATTCAAGACAGATGGGTGTTGGATATCATTCACCACGGTTACAGGTTTTATTTCCATACATTGCCCCCTTTCAAAGGCATGCCAGACGTTCCTCCTCCACAAAGGAAAGAGGCTCACAAGCAAATTTCTCTGTTACTCCAAATAGGGGCCATTCAGCCAGTCCCTGTATCAGAAAGGGGCCTAGGATTTTATTCTCGCCTGTTCCTAGTACCAAAGAAGGGGAACACGTGGAGACCGATTTTGGATTTATCTATCCTCAACACTTATCTGGACATTCCCAAGTTCAAGATGTTGACGTTACAACAGCTTTTACCTCTGCTGGGCAAAGATCACTGGATGGTAACTTTAGATCTCAAGGAAGCTTACCTTCATGTGCCTATACGACCAAGTTGCAGGAAGTATCTGCGTTTTCGAGCTGGGAATTCTCATTATCAGTTCTCTGCATTGCCCTTTGGCTTATCTACTGCGCCCAGAGTATTCACAAAGGTTCTGGCTCCAGTGATAGCTTACTTCAGGCTAAAAAGAATTCAAATCTATCCTTACTTGGACGACTGCCTGATTCTGGCTCAAGAAAAGGAAGACCTTCTACAGCATCTGGAATATGTTATAGCAGTGCTAAGATGCCTAGGGTATTCTGTGAACGAAATAAAGTCCAGTCTAGTACCCTCTCAAGACGTGTGCTTTCTGGGTGTGAGACTGAATACAGCAGCCCAGATGGCCTTTTTAACCCCAGACAAACAAAAGAGTCTATCCCTTTACTTCCATCAACTATCTCATCAGTCCGTGCTGACTGCAAGGACAGTCCTTCAAGCATTAGGGTTCATGGCATCTTGTATTCTGGTGCTTCCCAATGCCAAACTGCATATGAGGAAGCTGCAATGGTATCTCAAAAATGTATGGACACAGCACTGCCAGGATTTGGACACTGTCATTCAAATAATACCTTGCCTTCAAAAAGAATTTTTGTGGTGGGCTCAGGAATGTCACCTAAACAAGGGACTCTCTGTGACCCGGCCAGAGGCGAGTCAGATTTTAACGACAGATGCCTCGGACATTGCTTGGGGAGCTCATCTAAATGGAAAGTGGATACAAGACAAGTGGCCTGCCAGACTACAGCATCTACATATCAACATGAAGGAGATGTTAGCAGTCCAATTTGCATTAATTGCTTTCAAGGAGTTACTTCTTCCAGGGCAGGTGTTGATTCTAACAGACAACACAACTGTCATGTGGTACATCAACAAACAAGGGGGAACACATTCTTATCCTCTATGCAGGCAAGCAATGATTTTATGGGAGACTGCGCTCAGCTTGCAACTAACTCTTCAGGCAAGGTTTCTGCCGAGCACAGAACTCCTTAGCAGATGTGTTAAGCAGACAAATCATGGATCCCCACGAATGGAAACTGGATCTTCATGTATTTCAGAAATTGACAGTGTCATGGGGAACTCCAGACATAGATCTGTTCGCTTCTCCACTAAACCACCAGCTGCCAAAGTTTTGCACAAAGGGGTTTCATCACACAGCTTGGAAAGTGGATGCTCTGTCTTTCAGTTGGAAAAATCTTCATGTGTATGCCTTTCCACCTCTGCCTCTTCTTCCAAAGGTGCTCTTAAAGGTCAGACAAGACAAGCCAAGGATGATTTTAATAGCTCCAGATTGGCCTCGCAACACTGGTACCCACTACTAAGGAGTCTGGTAAGGAAGCCTCCATGGCCTTTACCTTTGATTCCACATCTGTTATCTCAGAAGGACGGTCATCTGCTCAATGTCAAGCTTCACTCTCTTCATCTAACAGCCTGGCATATTCTGTGTTGAAACACAGCAGGTCTCAACTTCCTCAACAAGTTTTAAATGTGATTATGGAAGCTAGAAGACCTAGTACAAGGAAAGTGTACGCAGAAAAATGGAAGAGATTTTTATTTTGGAGTACAGCAAAGAATTTGGAGATTTCTGAGCCTAATTTGAGTGTGGCTCTTCAATATCTTACTGAGTTATTGGACAAAGGTTTGTCCTTCTCTTCCATTAAGATTCATGCTGCAGCAATTTCAGCTCACTATGATTGTGACCCACCATTGTTTTCGCATCCTTTGTTCAAGCAGTTTCTTAGAGGGGCAAAGAATATAAGACCCCACGTAGAGCTCCTACTCCTGCTTGGGATCTCAATTTTGTGTTGGAAAAACTTACTCTACAACCTTTTGAGCCTGCGGCTACTGCTGAATTGAAATACTTGTCATGGAAGACTGCTTTTCTGTTGGCTATTACTTCTGCAAGAAGGGTGTCTGAGTTGCAGGCCCTTATGGCAGTAGAGCCCTTTTGATTTTCCATAAGGATAGGGTATGATTACGTACTAATCCTTCCTTTATGCCTAAGGTGGTTTCTAGTGTCGCTTTAAACCAAACTATTCATTTGCCTACTTTTATGCAGACCCCAAAATAAAGGGGAAAAGATTTTGCACACTTTAGATGTACACAGGCAATTGCGTTATTATTTAAGCAGGACTAAGGATTTTAGGCAGTCTCAGCAGTTGTTTGTTTCTTTTGCTTTGAGTTCACAGGGCAAGCCTGTGTCAAAACAAACTATTTCTAGGTGGATTGGGTTTTGCATTGCATTTTGTTATTCCCATCATGGCAAGGAGATTCCTGCTGGGATTAGGCCTCATTCCACTAGGGCTACGGCCACTTCAACAGCATTTCTAAGGGGGGTGGCAACTAAGGATATTTTGGAGGCAGCTACTTGGAGTTCAGTGCATACTTTCTCTAAGCATTATCACCTTCCTCTCTACTCTAAGTCTAGGGCTGGTTTTGCCACAGCTATTTTGCAAGGCATGTTGTCAGCTCCTGCTTCTTTATGATTTGCCAGCCTCCCTTACCTCTGCTTTGGGATTCTACCCAATAGTTAGGACTGCAGCAATGTGGAATGAAGAACATAGTACAGTTTTGTACCTACCATAAATGTAGATGTTCGAGGATCCACATTGCTGCAGTCCAATTTACCCTCCCTCCTTCCCCTCTGTGTTTAGGGGTGGTTGTGTAGGTGAGGTTATATGCTGATAATTTTGTATATATTGTACATATTTTTGGTGCAGGTATATTGGGCCTTGTCTTTTTAGGGTCTTCTGACATCTGGGGCAAGAAAAGACTGAGGATATGACGTCGGTCATGCGCATTAGTACCCTGACGTACTGACGTCAGTCTAATGCGCCCTGACCGACGTCAGCCATATACTTTGGTATTCGGGCCGACTGGACAGCGGACTACCCCCAATAGTTAGGACTGCAGCAATGTGGATCCTCGAACATCTACATTTATGGTAGGTACAAAACTGTACTTTTCTTACACACATTAAACTTATTAGAATGTTATCAAATAATTAGAGTAAAAGTCACACTTTTACAAGTTAAACCTGGATAACAAACTGTCTTTCTTTTAATGCAAGTTTATATGCAATGTCTCCTTTAAAAAATGACAGTCTGTTTTATATTAAACAACCCATACAAATAGTGCTTACTTAATCATTAAATGTTATTGCTTTAAACACAATAGCTTTTTAGGGGTTAGCACACTTTGAAATATTTTTTATTTTTTTTAGTGGTTTGGAAGGGTTTGGGGATTGATGTGTGGAGTGGAGATGTCTTAGATTCACTTGTGAATGTTTTTGTGTGAACTGTAGTTGATAAACTGTTCATTTGCAAGCCCTTGTCACGAGGACCAGCTTGAAGCAGCTTAATTAGAGTCATGAGCACTTTTGTGATGCTACAGGAGTTCTACAATTTTAAGAACTGTCTAGGTTACTTCTTCCTGTCTAAAAGTGAAACATAATATTTTGAAGTATATGCTAAGATGTCAATGAATACAAGTTAGATAATAAGGAATAAACAGTGAATTGCATTCTAAACTACTGTCAGTTATTATAGCAATAACCCACGCCTGGGTGTGGGTAATGCTAAATTTACCCATGGTTGGCGTGGTTTGGTCCCGAGGGCGAAGCCCGAGGGACCAAACAAAGCCAACCGTGGTAAAATTTAGCATTACCCACACCCAGGCGTGGGTTATTTCTATTATACCATGACATTATTTAAGAAAAGAAACTATTACTTTTCTTAAATAATGGCATAGTATAATGCCTGTTTACTGCCCTTCCGCAGATGTCTGACATCGCGGCAGTTCTGATGTACTGCGGCGCCTGCGCAGTACATCAGAGTTGTGGCAAAAGCAACGGAGAAAGCAAGATCTCCGTTGCTTTTTATGTCTTGCTATGTTAAATGAGTTTAACATAGCGAGACAGTTTTAAAATAAGCAACGGACATCTCCGTTGCTTATTTTAACTGTCTCGCTATGTTAAACTCATTTAACATAGCGAGACTAAAAAAGCAACGGAGATCTTGCTTTCTCCGTTAACACTGTTCGCTATGTTAAATGGGTTTAACATGGCGAGACAGCTTTAAAATAAGCAACGGAGATCTCCGCTGCTTATTTTAAAGGTCTCGCTATGTTAAACCCATTTAACATAGCGAGACAGTGTTTTAAAACGAGTTATACTAATGGAAAAAGTCCGGCGACGGACCTTTTCCATTAGTATAACTTCGATTATAACGGCACGCTGGCCAATCAGCGTGCACGTTTTGGGGGGGTCATGGTATAATAAATAGTTCTAAATCCTTGCTGTATACCAAAAGGATAGTTTGATTCATAAAAGGGAAGATTTTTCAAATGTTTGTTCAGATAGTATTAGACATAATATTTAAGGAAAAAACAGGACTGATTCTAACAGTATTACTAGATAAGAGTATCAAATATAGAAGAGTAAATATAAATGTTTGGTACTTGTGTATTATTGCATCCAGATTTATAACGTTGTGTAATTCCCAGAAATAGAGCCACAACTTACTTACTTTCCGTGAACTAAACCAAAACTGCTGTTTATTTTACCATTACTTACTGTGCATGACAGCAAACGTTTTACACCATTGAAAAAATTATGAATTACACGACATTACAAAGGTGGCAGCAATATGCCTCCTAAAGCAAGAGTTGTGAAGCACTTCTGATTATGGAGTATTATATTACATGTCTGCTGCAAGCAATCGGTAACAGTCATATTACTTTTATTCAAATAATATCGTCTGTGTTTCCAGCAGGAATGCCATGACCCTGTTCTTCTTGACACATTATGCTCACAAGTTTGAGATCTGTTTCAGGTTCACAGAACCCAGACCTCGACATTTCATGCTAACATATCCACACCGACTTCCTCGCAAGCTGTTTGCAATTAAACAATGCAATTGAGGGTTATCACCCCCATAAATACAACTCCGGCTTACTTAAAAAATTGATAGACTTTGTTATTGGGATTCTTCTGTTCTCCTGTATCCATTTTAATTTTCCTTGACAGCTTGGTGAAGCTTTTCTCCTCGGTTCTCCGCTGAAAAAGGCTCTGTGCCCACTCGAACTAAGCCGGTTAACAAATGTCAACTTAAAATAATCACAAATTACTTCCCATGAACTTATCATGGGTAACAGTATCCTACTGCTGATTTCAGGCAAAGGAAAAATTGATGTCACACCCTTTTTCGAAACAGGAGCAATCAGTGCTTACATATTCCATTTTGCAGTACAATAGCAGCCATGACAATTACATTGTGCGGCTGTAATGCACACAAATCATGAAGAGGATTTTCAAATTATTTTCTCTTCCTGAAGCTAAGGCAAACTTCTTCATCTGCAATAAAGACTTTGAATAACACCGTAGACTTTCTCATGCCCTCGTTTCACTTGCAGTTTCCGAATTTCGCACCTGCAAAAATCTGGTTGCGATAATAAGTAAGTACCAAATGTTCTATTACATGACACTACACTCTACACTAGGATTATAGCTAAAATATAAAACTTAGGAATATAGTAATAGTATAAGACCTAGTATACAAACAGAAAGAGATCAGAATAAGTAAATTTTTATATAGTTAAAGAATATAAATATAGCTGCAAGGGGAGGATAGCATAGTGGTCAAGGTATTCACCTTATAGGCACAAGGTTGCAGGGTTTAATTATCACATGGGGTAATTAACTTTTCTTATTCATAATAACTCACTGACGGGCTTTTTTAAGATGATGCATACTTAAAAATGAGACACATTAATATGAATCAGAAGCATGAGCTAAGCATATACTATGTTTAAACTTCTAAAAAGTAAAAAAATGAACAAAAATGGCTACTTAATATACTCACAAATTGTAGAACACGTGCAAAAGCTCTCTGGGTTAAAAGCTTCACTATTTCAGTTTAAAATCTTATAAACTCACTTTTGAAGCTGTTCTAAGGTCTTTTGAAGCCAGCTCAAGCTTCTAAATGCTCCAAAAGACTCTTTCTTCATGAATAAATGTTTATGATGAAAAGCCGGATGTAAACTGCGACCTTTGAACTCCAAACAGCATGTGCAACACAGGAAAATGAAACTAAAAAGAAATGGCCATAGAACTTATTTATGAAAATATAATGCATTTTATTACACATGAAGAGCACGTCAGCTTATTTTATAAAGAATTGTCTAATATTTGTTTTTCTTTCAGTGAAATGTTTTATATTAATGTTCATGGATGAACAAAGAGGGAATGACTAGAGTGTTACACAGGAATACATACCCTGTTTAATAATAAGCAGATCATTTAAATATATATTAATCTGTAATGGCATAGCTCTTAACTAATCAGGAACAAATCTCAACACAATCAGGGACAAATCCAGAAATAATCTGGGCAATCAGGGACACTTTTAAAATAGTAGCACTACTAATTTCAGAGACTTGAAAGAATAAGAGAATGGAAATTAATGTACAGTTTCTGAAGTAAAAGAAATCTATAACTTTAAATGTTATCATTATTTATTAAGTACATTTCACCACTTTTGTCCAAAAGTCTCCAGTTACAGAAGGGATTAAGTGGGAGAGAGCTAAAATTTGAGTCAAAATCAGGGACAGTTGAGACGCATGTGTAATGGTACATAGTATTTTACTTAAAAGCACCATAATTATTGTTGAAATTGTTATAATTGCATATATCCCAACAAATCACTGGAACCACCACGATAGTTAAAAGTTTTTATTATTTTAAAACAGAACGAGCGCTTTCACGCACCTAACAAGTGCGCTTCATCAGGTTACAATGAACAGAAGAAATATTCCAGTTTATATACAAACATTCACGCCCTAATTAATAAGCCTTTTTGGCGGGTCAATCAAGTCCAATCTATCAATTTAGAGAGGACAAATATATTATATACATCCTAACAAATTACTTCAAAGTTAAAAATATAATAAAACATCATCATACCGCTCATCATATAAAAATAGTATAAAAACTATCGATAGAGATCATATGGTATGTTTCATGACAAACTATCCTACTGTGAAGCAGTTAAACAAATATTAACCTCCATTCATGAACACTCATATAGAGTGTCAGTAAGGTAGCATAGCTTACCTACTTAGCAGCATTTCATACATAGTCATAAAAACTCTAAATCATCTATTTCTCAGATAGGAACCTATAACATGTTCATAGTTAAACAAAATCAACACATTATTACCAGCTTCTAGACTCAAAATCTCGGAACACAATATAGAAAATACAATATATATCATATAAAATATATACATATACTTTACCCCTCACCTACATATGAACAAATCTATAGTTAGCTAGTATCAAAAAAACAAGCAGAATGAAATGGGGACAGAGGGAGGAAAAGGAAGAAAAAGGGGGGGGGGGGAAGTGAAAGAAAAAGAAATGGATATAGTATCCAGTGAAAAAAGAGAGTGGAACGATAAGATGAGGGAACAGGAAGGGAAGGGAGAGGGATAGAGAGAGGAAAAAGTGGGATGGGGGGGAGGGGAAAGGGAGGAAAAAGGGGAGGGAAGGAGGGACAAGGAAAGAAGGTATCAGGAAAACAGGAAGAATGAAAAAAATAGAAAGAATAGACAAGAAATATAAAAAAAATGACGTGTATGAATATATATAATTGCATATATATTAAAGCAGACATTTAGAATGTATGCATAAATAAGCATTTTCCTTTTCAGCTTAATTTATTTATTTATTTTTACTTATTTCTGTTGGAAACTCCTGGTGTTCTGGCTGAAGTGCGAGTCTCAAACAATCTGGAAATATATCACAGATTGATAAGTATATTTCTTGATAAACAAGAACCAGGACTGGCTGTTCAGGCTAAAAAACACACACTTTTATTATGTTAGCGCTTTCGGAAAATCCAGTGACTTTCCTTCCTCAGACAACAGCATATACTTGCCAACATCCATATATAGCAAGCCTTAATACCTAAATTAAACAAAACAATCAAGCAATTAATAACCATCAAGTAATTCCTTAAAGGTAAACAGGTAAAAATTATTATTACCGTAATTATTGCAAGTTAGTAACTTAGGAATAAAACACAACCCATATAGCAAAACGTTGTGAAAACACAACCATTAATGCTATCATGAAGTTAAAATAAAACTTAAAATACACTAAAGACTCCAACACTTACAAGTCTGCTGAAGAAGCAGAAAATGAATAAAAATGTAAAAGATAGCCTAAGCTAAACAATTTAAAAACTGGGCAAAAGTTATATATAAAATGTATAAAGCAACTTCATGCATATTTATTTCTCTGCCTTTTTAAAGCCAGCTTTTTAAGGCAACATTTAATGGACACGGTCTCATTGAGACCAGGCATTAAATAAGATGCAGTCAAAATCTGCCATCTCAATTCTTCAATTTCAAGGTCAATCTGCCAAGGGCCACCCCTGTCATCCTTATCAATCTGAGTAAGAACTGAAAACTTAAAAGAATGGCCAGGATGAACATTAATGTGCCTAACTAGAGCATTCGTAAGGTCACATTTTGTAATCGCGTAATAGTGCTCGTATATGCGTTGTTTAAGCTTTCGCTCGGTTTTGCCGATGTAAAAGGCATTACAATCCTGGCATAGAGCACAATAAACTATTCGCGTTGAGTCACAAGAAAAGTGACCTAGAATTTTAAACTGGACCCCC
The DNA here is from genome assembly GCF_019279795.1 of Protopterus annectens. Lineage (NCBI taxonomy): Eukaryota > Metazoa > Chordata > Ceratodontiformes > Protopteridae > Protopterus > Protopterus annectens. The sequence goes on along the minus strand of NC_056736.1, from coordinate 436,705,261 downwards.
CTAATATTGACCTGATGGGCTAAATTCAAATGCTTACATTGATGACAACACCCACACCTTACCATTCCTTTGGTTCTGCAACTCTTACTTTTGTTAGTATAATGCAGTAAAGATTTCAAATTCAGCCCACGTCTAAAGGTAATAGTGGGTTGATCTCCTAAAATCTTAGCTAAAAGAGGGTCTTCCATTAGTAGAACCCAATTTTTTGCTAAAGTAGCCCTAATAAAGGAGTGGACAAGGTTATAGGTACAAAAAAACCTAATAGGATTTTTGTTTTTATTTTTGTTTCCCAAATCCTCAAATGGGCAAATTAATTCATCCAGTTCGGACCCTTCAAATGAAGCGGCTACCAGTAGGGGTTTATAAAACCCACTTTGTCGTTTATTAATAACCTCCATCTCCAAAGATTGAACAAGTGACAAGGGGTATCCCCTCTTAATAAACATTCCTTCCAGCAATTTACATTCGTCTAAGAAATCAGCTTCCTCAGAAACCATCCTAGCAGCCCTAACAAGCTGCCCCTTCACGACCCCCCTCTTTTGGTGGTAAGGATGACAACTTGAAAAGTGGAGAAAGGCATTGGAGTAGGTGGGTTTCCTAAAAATATGACTTTTAAACTTTTTATTGACATGATCCTTTTGGATACAAATGTCAAGGAAGCTGATAGAATCCAGTCCAATACTGTACGTAAATTCTAAAAAGTCAGTTAAGCTAGAAATAGACAAAATAAAGTCCTCAATAGCATCATGTGATCCCTTCCAAAGAAAAAACATGTCGTCCTGGTACCTAGTGTACCAGGCGACATTTTGCTTAAAAAGGGGGTCTTCAAATAACTTGGTGGTCTCCCATTGGGCCATAATACAATTGGCAAAACTGCCACCACAAGGGGACCCCATTGCTACCCCAGATTTCTGAACAAAAAATTCCCCTTCAAAAATCATAAAGTTGTTAGTGAGAACCAATTTGAGAAGTGTTTCGACAACATAAATGGTGTTGTTAACATTTCTAGCATACAGGGAATCCCTAACCCACTCCAAGCCTAGGTTGTGAGGGATCACCGTATAGAGGTCCCTCACATCAACAGTCAGAAAGATGTAATCATCTCTAAACTGGAAATTACTAAAAGCTCTTAAAAAGCCCCACGAATCTTTACAAATTTGGCCTTCTTTTTCAATCAGGGGCTTGAGAATACTGTCTATGTACTTGGCACATCCATACATGATAGACCCTCGCCCATCTACAATTGGTCTAAAAGGGGGGTCGGAGAGGTGCTTGTGGATCTTAGGAATCCCAAAAAAGGAGGCTACTCTAGGAGCTGGCATGGAAAGAAATGCAAATAAATCAACATCGATAGCCGCTTCAATAAACAAGTCATCCAAGACCTGTTTGATTTTGACATATGCTATGTTCAGTTCATTACGGCTAATCCGTTGGTAGGCCGGGTTTTCTAAATGTGATAGCATAGATGAAACATAGGTGTTATGATCCATGCAAACTTACCCACCCCCTTTATCCGGCTTCATCATTCTTATTTTACAATCCCTTAGAAGCCTGATAAAGTCCCGTTCATTATCATTTATATTGTACCCTCCTTTCTTAGTTCTAACCCCTTCTTGACAGAAGGTGCGGAAGTCCAATTCGCAAATTTTTTCATATGCTAAAAGAGCCGGGTGCAGGGGAGGGTTGCAAGTACTGGAAACCCGTAAAACCTCCTGAACTGATGAATTAACTCCCAAAAGGGAAGTAAGATTCAGCTTCCGAACAAACATCTTAAAGTCTATAATTATGTTAACCAAATTTAAACCAGAGTCCGGGACAAAAGTTAGTCCTAAAGAAAAAAAGTCAATCATCTCCTTTGGAAACACAAAATCCGTGTAATTGTACAAAAATAAGTCACTGGTCTCATTAACCTGAACAGTTGGATCCAGGTAATTCTGTTGAACTACCTCCTCCTCTGGTTCTTCCGTTTCCGAGACCGCCCCTGCTGGTTCGTGTTCCTCGGTTGATTGACCCGTTGAGTCTCCTGACCCCGAAAACCCTGTTGGAACGTGCTAGGGGTAGCAAACCCCTCATGCTGTTCTGGCCCAACATTAGAGGCATTATTGTGGCCACGACTGGCATTAGGGCCATTGTTATGACCACCCACGCCATTATTCACGCCATTATTCATCTGATGGTTATTGAGATTACTCTTTATTCTTTCACTCCGTCTTGGGCCTTGATCATGACCCTGAAAGTTATTACTTTCTCCTTGAGATTCTGCCCCATCAGAGCCTTCATCACTGTTATGAAAAGTTCTATTCTGATGAACAAGGTTCACAAATGGGGGAGGGGGGTAAGCAGTTTTAGAATTGAATTGGTGAATGTCCCTAGTGATTTTCTTTTTCTTCCCCACTGCTAGTTTGCAAATAGTAGCATCAATGCTATTAAAGATTCTCAAATATTCAAATTTGTACCGGGGGAAATCACAATGACTAAGAATAGCATGTTCCATAACCTCTAATTCCTTAATGAAGTTAGCCACTTAGGTTTTATATTCTTTGATTAACAATCTCATGAACTCAAAAGCCTGTGCATTAAATAAATTAATCAGTTCAATATGAAAATCTGACTGGTTGACAAGCCCCACTGGGTACCTCCATTGACTCAAACCCTTAGGCACAATCAGTTTATTCAAACACTCTTCCAAATAAGAAATCTCAAGCTGTAGCTTCCTACAGCGAAACAATGAATAGTCAAATGTGTTTATGGTACCTGTTAAAGAAGTGTCCTGATCTCTTTGGGGAGAGCGTGTCACTCCTCTGTTGTCATCAGCAAAAAAGTCGTGATTATTTAAAAACCTTCCCAGGTTAGGAGCAACACCACTGATACCATCCGTTGGAAATCCTACAGCACTCGCATCCTGCACTCTAGGCACTAAACCACCATCATGTAAGCATTTGAATTTAGCCCATCAGGTCAATATTAGGGGGGGTCCAGTTTAAAATTCTAGGTCACTTTTCTTGTGACTCAACGTGAATAGTTTATTGTGCTCTATGCCAGGATTGTAATGCCTTTTACATCGGCAAAACTGAGCGAAAGCTTAAACAACGCATATACGAGCACTATTATGCGATTACAAAATGTGACCTTACGAATGCTCTAGCTAGGCACATTAATGTTCATCCTGGCCATTCTTTTAAGTTTTCAGTTCTTACTCAGATTGATAAGGATGATAGGGGTGGCCCTTGGCAGATTGACCTTGAAATTGAAGAATTGAGATGGCAGATTTTGACTGCATCTTATTTAATGCCTGGTCTCAATGAGACCGTGTCCATTAAATGTTGCCTTAAAAAGCTGGCTTTAAAAAGGTAGAGAAATAAATATGCATGAAGTTGCTTTATACATTTTATATATAACTTTTGCCCAGTTTTTAAATTGTTTAGCTTAGGCTATCTTTTACATTTTTATTCATTTTCTGCTTGGTCAGCAGACTTGTAAGTGTTGGAGTCCTTAGTGTATTTTAAGTTTTATTTTAACTTCATGATAGCATTAATGGTTGTGTTTTCACAACGTTTTGCTATATGGGTTGTGTTTTATTCCTAAGTTACTAACTTGCAATAATTATGGTAATAATCATTTTTACCTGTTTACCTTTAAGGAATTACTTGATGGTTATTAATTGCTTGATTGTTTTGTTTAATTTAGGTATTAAGGCTTGCTATATATGGATGTTGGCAAGTATATACTGTTGTCTGAGGAAGGAAAGTCACTGGATTTTCCGAAAGCACTAACGTAATAAAAGTGTGTGTTTTTTAGCTTGAACAGCCAGTCCTGGTTCTTGTTTATCTAGTTTGTCTTTTTTTTGTGCCTTTGTTTGCTTTTAAGTATATTTCTTGGCATTTTAACCTTTCAGAGTTCTGCATTGTTTTAATTTTGCCTGCCTGAATTATTTTATATATTTTCTGGCATTGTTTTCTGTTTCTCATCTGTCCTGAAACTGCTTCCCCCCGCTATTCCTGTGGTGCAGTTTATAAAACTGGCCTAACAGCTTTTGTGTTATCTGACTGCTTTAAGCATTCCTGATTTAAAAATAGTTTCTGTTTGTAAATTCCTGCACACACTCTTGGAAACTCCTGGTGTTCTGGCTGAAGTGTGATTCTCAATCAATCTGGAAATATATCGCTGATTGCTAAGTATATTTCTTGGCATTTCTTTCGAGTTCTGCAATATCTTAACCTGACTAAACTATTTTTTTGCCTGACTGAATTATTTTATATATTTTCTGGCATTGTTTTCTGTTTCTCATCTGTCCTGAAACTGTTTCCCCTCCCTCCTACCATATTCTTGTCGTGGTGTTATAGTGGGTGGCTTTGCAGTTGCCCGTCCCTACTGTAAATTTGATCTGGGACATCCCTCCCAGTCTGGTGTTCAGTCTACTTAATACAGAGAGAACATTTGAGAAGACCAACCCACTTAGGTTCTTAACCTTGAATTTTTCTTCTCCTTCCTCTCTCCTTACACTTTACTAAAAATTGTACTTTATTTTGTTTTTGCCTCTTCTTAAAAGTACTCAATTGTATTTATTCTGCTTTCTGAAGTTGGTACTCCTTGTTTGCTGTAGCAGAGACTAAATTCAGGCATGCTGAATCTAGCTTTGTTTGTATAACTTGAGCACTAATCCAGGCCATCTTTTTTGGAGAAGGTTCCCCTGCACCCTATTGGCAGGAGTGTGCAGTTAGAACTTGTCTGATTGGAAAACTGCTTTTGAAAGGGCTCAGTTTTGAGCTTTTTTACTGGTTAATTGGATAATTTGTTTAAATCAGTTTCCTCGTTTTCTATTGTTATATAAAAAATTACACTTTATTCATCTGTTTTTACTGTAATTGTGTTTCTTCCTATTTTTTTTTTTTTTGGCTTTTGCTGCTTGTTCTTAAAAGTACTAAATTGCATTTATTATGCTGCATTTATTACTACTTGTTAGTAGCCTGATTAAATTGTAACTGTTATTCTAAGCCTTAGGTTGAAGCACTTAGTCTTCAGACCAGTTGTTTTACATCAAGAAGGTTTGTGGTCTGCACTGTGTGGCAGGACAGGTAGCTTACATCCTTCCAAGTTGGGAGTGTCTGTTATTCTAAAAGTGTATTATGTCTGGTTTAAGCACTTGGGCTTCGGGCCAGTTATTTTACATTAAGAAGGTGTGGTCTGCACTCCTGTGGGAGGAGAGGGCAGATTCTGCCCTTCTGAGCTGGGAGTTTCTGGTTAAAGGCTTATTGTGCCTGCTTATTTGACCTGTTTCTTTCCAAAATTGGTACACCTTGTTTGCTGTAGCATAGACTAAATTCAGACCTACTGAATCTAGCTTTGTTTGTATAACTTGAGCACTAATCCAGACCATCTTTTTTGGAGAAGGTTCCCCTGCACCCTAGTGGCAGGCGTATGCAGTTAGAACTTGTCTGACTGAAGATTGCTGGAACGGGGCTCGGTTTTTAGCTTTTTATTAGTTAATTTGTTTAAATCAGTTTGCTCATTTGCTACTGTTACATTAAAAAAATACACGTTATGCATCGCTGCCTAGCCTAGGGTTAAACTATTCCTGGCGCCATAAAGTCTGCTCTTCAAATTTTCCCTTAGAACTAGTCAGTTTTTAGTTCTAGCATTGAAATCTGTTACTTTGAGCTCAGCAATTGTTCAGAACTCGTAAGCACTAAATAAGCTACAAATTACTACAGCACTCAACTTTCCTCACTTGTCTAGAGGAAAACAGTTTCTAGTACTTAATAAATAAGCACCTATCCAGGCATGTCTAAGGGTCAGTTCCCAGTGTTTTCTGCTGTCTACCTGATGAATCTGGGCATCTTGGGGCAATGCAGCAATTGCCTCATGTACACAGAAAACCCTTTCCTCCTACCACCCAACACTACAACCTGTGAGAGATGCACTTATATAGCCAAACTGGAAGCAAAGCTCTCTTCACCCAAGACTGGACTAGACAGTCAAGGGGTGAAGGTAAACACTTGCACCACACGACAGTCATGACATAGTCCCTCAAAACCTACACCACCAAAACACACACACACACAAACACAAAACACATACATACATTTATGGAGGCTCTCAATAAAAATCTGCTCAAGCAACAGAGACCTCTAAAGCAGAAACGCAAGTAACCTCCACCCCCAACACAACCCAAATGACACATAGTCCACATACCCTGTGTGCCACTCAACCACAGCCCATAAGACATAACAATGTACCCAACACTCTAATCATAGGTGACTCTATAGTCAGGCACACTGATGTTCCACTCACCAGGCTAAACAAGGAGAAAGTTGCTGTCAGCTGCCTGTCGAGTGCCGGGATCCGCCACATAATGCACGCACTCAGGGAACTCCACAACAAGTGTCATTGTCCATGTTGGTGTGAATGACCTGAGACGTGCCTCCCTGGACTACATGAAAAGAGACATGGAAGAGCTCTCAGATCTTGTGTCCCAGGCAGGTATGACCCTAGCCCTGAGTAGCATCCTGCCATCACCCAGAATGATACCACAGTACAAGGACAAAATGATTGACTTCAACAATTGGCTAAGCTTCTGGTGTCATTCTAAGGGGATCCATTATCTGTCTGCCTGGGATGACATGATCGACAGACCACGATGCTTTGCCACAGATGGCCTGCACCTGTCGCCCTTGGGATTCGGGATACTGGCTAAGACTCTTGCCACCCCTATAGTGCCTTTTTTAGGCAAGGTTCAGATGACAAATTCACCCACCGTAACAGGTACAAGCAAGCAAAATTGGAGGGTAATGCTACTCAATGATAAAAGTCTAAACCTCAAAATACATTCACTCAAGGCACTCCTTAAAATGGAGGACATCGACATCTGTGCAGAGACAGAGACCTGGTTCAAGGCTCCAGAGAGCACCCCTGCATTACCAGGCTATAATTCAAACCACACCTTAAGGCCACCTAACCTGGACCAAAACACTAAAGGCGGAGGTGTGTCCATATTCATTATGGATATCCACACCTCCAGGCTAGTTGCTCAGCATAATGCATCCGAGGTTATCCAAGTGCAACTAACTCTGGGCAACACCGCAATCCAAATTGTAACTTGCTACAGATCCCCCACCATGCCCCAGAATTCCCACTCCTCATTTCTTGATATACTGGAAAATATTAGGGTACAACCGAACACCTTAATAATGGGCGATTTCAACTACCCCACCATTAACTGGGAAAACTACTCATGTACCAACCCTTTTACTCAACGTTTTCTGGAATTCATAAATTCCAATGCCTCGGATCAACTTATCCACACCCCCACCAGGGGCAGCAATATCCTAGACCTGGTCATTACCAACATGGGTGACTGGTGTTCCACACCAGAGGTCAATTCCTCGTTGGCCAGATCCGACCACAGGCTAATCACCCTAGACATCCACATCCCGCCCCCACCCCCCCATTAGTGAAACCACCATAAAAAATGTCTCCGAATCCAACTTCACGCTTAAGACAAAAGTAGCAAACTTCACGACACCCATGCAGATGGACAATAGAGGTACGACTGCTGAATCCTACATAAATGCATTTTATAAGCACTTGCACAAGTGCATGGATCGTGCTGTCCCTAACAGAACCAAGATGCTATCCTCCAAAAAAAGGAAGTCAATCTGGTGGACCTCTGCCATAAACAAATACGACAACTGAAGAAAGAAACTGTTGCAAAAAAAGAGTAAAATCCTATGACTGGAGGAACTCCCTGGCCAGCCTCAGTAAGATGCTGAGATCCCTCATAAAATCCTCCAAAGCTAGTTATGAAAACAAAATTGCCTCTGATTCTAAAAGCAACCACAAAGAATTCTATAGCTATGTCAAGAATCTCAATGGCACACTCAGACCTGCTCTGAGTTACAGCAAAATGGCACTAAATATACAGAACCAACTGATATTGCAAACATCCTGGCAGATGGGTTCAGTGCTAACTTTATCCCCCTATCACCCCCTAAAGGGCCCATCTCTATACTGGAAGAATGCAAAGTTCCTGTAATCACGGCTGCATATTTAAACATCGCACTCTCCAAAGCCAAGAATGCAGAATCCATGGGACCTGACTACATCCCAGGCTGAGTTCTATATGAACTACAGAATGAACTGGCACCCCACCTAAGCACCATGTTCAGTCATAGCCTCACCTCAGGCTTTGTGCCCAGTGAATGGCACACAGCGATGGTTATCCCACTCCACAAAGGGGGTGCCATCACAGACCCCGGAAACTACCGCCCCATTAGCCTAACGAGCCTGGTCTGCAGGGCCATGGAACATGTCATCATGGAACTTATAAACAATGACATTGGTAATCTCCAAACTCAGGACCCCACCCAGTTCGGGTTTGTAAAAGGCAGATCATGTCTCCTAAACCTGATAGACTTTTTTGAAGCAGTCACCAAAGCCATAGATGAGGGTAAGGTGGTTCACACAGCCTATCTAGATCTCACCGAGGCTTTTGACACCATCCCCCACTCTGGAATTATAGATAAACTCACTAAACTAGGTATAAATCCCTATGTCACAAGATGGGTTACCAACTGGCTAACTGACAGAACCCACACTGTGAAAGTAGCAGACTCCAAATCCAGTTTCAGACCAGTGACAAGTAGAGTACCACAGGGTTCATTCCTGGGTCCTCTCCTGTTTGGTGTCTTCTTCTCTGAAGTACAGGCCAACACAGAAGGTCTTTGGCTAATGAAGTTGGCAGATGACTGCAAACTAGGAGCCATAATCAAAACTCCAAAAGATGTGGACATCCTACAAAAGGGTCTTGTTGAGACAGATGCCTGGTGTCAAAGCCATGGCCTCAAGCTCAATGCCAAAAAGTGCATTGTAATTCCTTTTGGTAAAAACTCAGTACCCATGAACTACCACATAGGTGGTAGTCTACTTAACACCGAAAGTGTGATAAGAGACCTTGGGACACAGGTGGACAATAGTGTCTCCTTTGATAATCACATCGCCACAGTAGTCAGGAAATCCTTCTATGTGGCACACCTCATCACAAAAGGTTTCTCATCCAGGAAAAAAGAGGTCATTGTTCCCCTCTACTCGTCACTCATTAGACCCATTATAGAGTACAATGCCCCTTTTGGTATGTACCTCACAAGACATCTACAACAACTGGAAAGGCCACAGAAATACCTCACAAAGAGGATTACCGGCCTCAAAGGGGTGCCCTATGCAGACCGTCTCAAAAAACTGCAGCTTTACTCCATTGCATATCGCCTACTCAGAGGCGATCTCTGCCTAACACATAAAGCTATGTCAAACCCAGAGCTTTTAGACATGCTCCACTTAAAGAAATCCCAATCCCTACAAGCTACACACTCTAGGGACCTAAACCTTGTCACCACAATAAACCGAACATGCTGGAGGGATAGATTCCTGTCCCAGAGACTTCCCATACTCTGGAACAAACTACCTATCTATATCAAACAAAGCTCCTCATTAGCACTGTTCAAGAAAAATCTTTATGATTGGATGGGAGATAGGAAATTCACCCCGGGGATCACTTCTGTGGCAATGCTCGACAGTGGCACAGGAAAATAATTTTCTTGGGTGGCGAAAGCCAGGGTACCTTTGGCTAGGCTTATATAGGCCCTAGGGCCAATAGCCTAGTACCTACGTATGAACCTATAAACGTATTAATCAGTATGGTACCAGTGTCAATGCTGCATCCCAAATCAGTTGCTGTGAATCAGTTTTGTCAGTGATGTGGTTGACCTTAGCTCTGGAGTGGATGTCTGTAATCCTGACACTGAACTTGTCAGCCTTAATGATTACTTTGAGTGTTGTGTTCACTTTCAATCCATCAGAAATGATGTTGCTGCCTGCAATTTTTTTGACATTGATATCTGTGTTGTTGATATTAAGTAGTTCAACTGAGGTTTTTCTCAAGGCCAGTGCAAGTTTTGATGCCTCAGTTCTAAGCCCTCAACAGTTGTTGCTGCAGTGCTAAATTATACCCACCTTCAATGTAAGCATTACCCTTAGCACCACAAAAAAAAACTTTTGTTGTGTCAAAATAACAGTGTTTTTTCCACAGCTGCCTCAGGCCATTTTGCGTCTAAAATAGAAATTTGTCTTCATTTTTTGTACTTTCCCCCTCTAGAGATTCCAAGAAATGCTGTGTGCAAGAACCGAGTAGGTTTGTCTTCAAAGTGTCCCACTGTGACTTGGAAGATAAGGATAGAGGTTCCTGTCTGATAACCCAAGTTTGGGAAAATCTTGGAAGTAATGCATCAGATAGGGGCCTGGTCAAGTGATCCTGTATTTTTCCCTCACCTTATGTTGAAGAAGTTTGTTTTAAATGTGCTGCACAGTCTTCTTGTGTGGTACAATCATTGGTGGACATTTTAAAGATTGACACCAACACTGCCTAGGGAAAACCAAATGTAGTATCCCAGTCCCCCAAAAAGTGGGCAATTTCCTCCACCCTCCTGGATGCTGGATATTATTGTTAGATACTCCCAAACTAGGCGGTTTTGTTATAGGAGCTACTCTTAAGAGGACTCCCCCACTTCAGAGTTTTGCATTTCTACCTTTTCCAGATGAGGAATCTCGAGTGGAGGATAGGCTAGGAAAGCACATGCATGCATCCACCACAGTTAAAGGATTCAGTTACCTGGCTCAAGTAATGGTCTTTTCAGAGAGATACCTAGTGTGAAATGTGCCAGATGATAAACCAATTGCCACATGGACCTGTCAAAGACAAGTCGCTGTCCTAATGAGAAGCGATGTCCACAATGATGTACCTTATGGTCCAGGTTTTCTACAGTGTCTCTAAAGGTTCTGACATAGCCATGAAATGTAGTGCAATAGTTCACTGGCACACTTAGATCTGTTTAACTATGTCATCCACACAAAAGTAACGTTACAAATGTTTCATTCAAGTAATTGGTATTATGTGTGCTTAAAATTGAACCTTAACATAAAATGTGGATGAAGAGAGCTTGATTGTTTTGACTCTTAATGTAAAGTTCAGACCTATTCAAGGATGTAAAGGAATTCTTGTCAGGTGTAGTTCAGGCAAGTTTAAGAGCTGCAGAAGAACCAGTGTTTTAGGACCCCTAACAATCAGGGTAATTTTCAGAGAAATCACAAATCTAGAAGCAGAGGTCAATGGGCAGCAGCAGACACAGCAGCAACAGCTCCGAGGCCTTGTCTGACTTACCCCCCTTCTGCAGGCTTTCAGATGTTATCTAACTTTCAAGCCTTCTGTTTGGAAAACCATAATTAGAGGCAGATGGGTGAGGGCAGTTATATCCAAAATTTCAAAGTTCCGTTCTTCTTGACACCAGTTTCTTTTCTCTTCAAATCCCATCAGATGAAAGTGACAGAAACAGAGGTCTTCAACCTGTGAAGCAAAAGTATTAAACAAGAGGTCATACCAGACAAGAATGGGTCAAGATGCTACTCCATGATCTTTTTAGTGTCAACAAAGACAAAGGCACTCAGACAAGTTTTGGATCCTAAGCTGCCTGAATGCATTCATTTCCAAGGGAACATTTTGCATGGTTTCTGTGCAGTCATTCCTCCCTTATCTGGCAGAAGTAGACTGGATGTGCTAGTTAAACCTCCAGGGCACCTTGTCCTTATTATAAATCGCAAAGGTTTCTGCACTTTAGAGTTGGATCTAATCATTTCCATTCTAGAGTCTTCCATTTGATCCCACCTGAACTCTCAGGACTTTTACCAAATACATGTATATAGTTATAGCAGATTTGCAGCTGCAGGAATTTAAAGTGTTGTCATGCTTGGTCGTCTGGCGCCTATCTTACACTGTTATTGTAGTACCTGGTATCAGTGAAGAATTCCCTGATCGGCTTGTCCCGTTCTTAGAGAATAACACTGAATCTGCTGTAGTTCCAGCTAAAACTTGCACAGCTACTCATGTTTATTGGCTGCAGGTTAAATACCAGATTATTCAGATTAAGACTCTCAGAGGACAGAATCTTGTTTTTCCAGGCAGCAGTCTTGTCTTTTACTGCATCTTCAATAGCCACAGCCTACGTCATTCACGGGGTGCTGGCTCCAGTGATGGCAACGATCCCTATGGGCTTCATACAAGAAATATGAGAGTCCTTTGGTGGATTCTTCAGACTCAATGACCTCAGATTGTGGACCACTTTTTGCATCAGGTCTGCATTTCTCAAACCTGCAAGCTTCACTTAGTGTGGTTAATGGAGCCAATCAGTTTCTGCATTGACAGTCATTTCCATGTACCCCTGTTTTGGCAGCAGTCACCACTGGCTCATCAGCCTTGTGATTTAGAAGGGGAGAGGATATTTCAACATGTGGACAGTTGAAGCTGTCTGGACGTCATCTAAAGTTTTTAGAGATGAGAGCAGTCCTTTAGACCCCCCCCCCCTTCCAGTCCTTCAAAAACACCCTCCCAGTAGTAGTTCTCACCATGCAGGTAGACAATATGTCATTTGTGTAGTACAACAACAAACAAGGGAGAGCTCAATCCTTCTACTGGCAGGAAGCTACCAAAATATAGGAATGGGAAATGTCCAGTGACCATTTCCTTGTTGCTGTCTGTATTCTGGGATGGTTAAATTCCTTGACTGAGTGACTGAGCAGATTTTTGCCCCCCCCCCCCCAAGTGGACTCCTAGCATCTAGGTAATATGAAAGGTTTTCTAGGAAATGGGAATGTCTTGATGCAACCTGTTTACCTTTCCAACCAACACCAAGTACAGAGATTATTTCTATCTCATTGCGGTGCCTGAGAACTTTTCTAGGGATGATCTGGCTCCCATGTGGCCACTTGGACTCGTTTACTTTTTCTCCTCGTTTTCTCTGATGACAAGATTTGTCAAAAAGCAATAGTATACCAATTCAGAGTAATTCTAATAGCTCCTTAGTGCCCCAGCAGAGCTGGCTCCATCTTGCCCTGCATTGACTTTTTGTGAAATCCGTGCTCATTGGTCCTCCAAGAACATAACTGACATGTCCATTGGATAAGATTACTCCAAGTGTCTCCTATCTTTGACTCACTGTTTCTCTTCTCCACTCTAGTAGTTGCTAACAGTCCTTCCTTTTTATGGAGACAGTGTCAATATCCTGTCATCTGAAAAATCCAACACAAATAAAACATATAGGGTTAAACTAACACATTCAGTTTGGTCTACAGTCAAGGGCTTGGATACCTTTTTAGCACCTGTTCGTGTACTCCTGGAGTGTCTGACATACGTTATTGAATCTGGGCTTGGCTGTCGATGCATTAAAGTGCATTTATGTTGCATTTCTTAGCTTTCATCAAGGACATTCAAATTCCTTATGCAACACCTTCATTATAGGTACCTTATTACTGACACCTCCATTGTGGGAGCCAGTATTTCCTTGGTTATTTTGTTCTGGAAAAGTTGACTTAAACTCCTTTTGAACCTGTAAGTTGAGCAGACTTAGTTTCTTTCTTGGGAGACTATTTCTGATACCCATTAAATGAGCGAGAAGATTTTTGAGCTTAATACTTTTTTCTTTTCTGCCAAACTGACCACCTTATCTGTTTATTTGTAAAGACAGAGTATCTCTTAGGGCAAATACTACATGTGTGCCTAAAGTTTCAATAGAGTTAGATCTAAAACAGTGCATTCATCTGCCTGTATTCTTTCCTTGTTCTAATCTTGGAGATTATTTGCTGTACTGCATGACTATTTACCACCAGTTGCTTAGAATCAAGTTATTTACAAAGACACGAATACTATTGTGTACATTTAAGTGTCCTTTTAGTGTGACAGTGTAGGATTTTCATGTTTTGTAACTACTGTGGTGCACTATTCATCGGTGTACTAGTAATGATATACAGTCTTATTAGTTTTGTAAATGCATGCTTTTTATTACTACTTTTTTGTGAGGGGAGGGAAGCATTACTTACGATGTCAGGAAACTAGCCATGTCTGCCTCCTTTGAAAGAGTCCATGGTTTATTTTTGATGTCTGTTTTGGTTGAAAAGGTAAAGAAGGAGAGAATGTACTTAATGTATAGTCAGCAATAACTGCAATTATATGTATTTTTCCTGTAATTAGTGGTATACTCATTGCAGGGAGATTTGCATATCTCCCCATTTTGCCTTACATTAGTCCCAACATGTAACCCTGTGATTAGCAGAAAGTGCAAAAATACAGCAGTGAAGACAGCTGTATGATTTCTTTTCCCTCACGTCCATCTGTCTAGCAAAGGGGATGACTTGCAGTTGTTAGTTTACTGAAACTTGAAAAAAGAAATACATTTATTGGAGTACTTACGAGCACTTCACAACATCTTCAGATGATACTAACAAGAGCACCATGTACGTCAGGGAATTAATGAGCAGTTTCTTGTTCAAGAATGTTGCTGACATGGTAACTTTGCAGTTTGTCCATTTCAGCAAGGCCACATTCAAGCAGGTGCGACTCTGGTTGAAACAAGTGGGTAGAATTAGTAAGTAATCATTTATAATGTTTGAATGTTTTTATTGATAATGCTTGTAATGTTCAAATGTTCTTTTATTGACCTGTACCCTGGAGAATTCTATCCATATTATCATTCCAAACAAACCACCCAACATTAATATAGCAATAACCGATGACTTTGGTGTGATATATTGAAGATTTACCCACGGCTGGTGTAGTTTAATCACAAGGGCAGAACGTACCCGATTGTCCTCTTTCTCTGAGCCATCTTCCTGAGGTCTTCGGTTCACTAAAATTATTTAAAAAAAAAGAGAGAAAGAAAAACTAAAATTTTATGGGATATACTAATGAAAAAAGTCCAGGTGACTGGACCTTTTTCCATTGGTATATTCTCGGATTTACAACAGGCACTTTGGTTAAGCTGACCAATCAGCGTGCTCATTTTGGATGTTACTGGCCAGTCATTGTATAATAATGAAGTTGTCATAATTGCTATGAAACTCTGTTCAGCTTTCCTTAACTGGTGCCACCCACTGGGTAAGCTGATCTGTATTGCCCCTCTGCAGGTCGTAATGCCAGTGCCTGCATTGCTTTGGATTAAAGGGGATCCCAGTTGGGAATGCTAGCTCACAATTTTTGTCCAGACATTGATTTTTTTTGAATGGACTATATAATGCCTGATCCAATCTGACCTTGTATGATGACTCAAACAAGTGCATAAATATTATTGTTTCTTTAAGGCAGCAGTTTGGGACTCTGCCCTGTCCTGAGATTTCACAGAAGTAGACATTTCTGTAGCCAGGTTCAGTACAGAATGATGTCTGAGATATGAAAGTGAGATTCCTGTGTTGTAAACTACACCCACTAACATGTGACTTTAGCAGTTCAGGCAGTTGACTGTTTGAGCTAGTATTTACTTACAGCCTGAAAGCTTGGATGTAACCAGAACAAATGCATGTGCATGCACTAGTCACAGCTTGCTCACAGTGGTATGAAGTTACATATGACATTTGCTATATTTGCACATATGCACCGTAATGCAGTTTGTAAAACTACATGCTGACAAGTCTCATTTGCATAACAGCTTTTTTTACTTGGAAGAAAAATTGCTGAAACTTTTTTTTTTTAAAACAAGTTTATTGTTTTTAAACATACAAGAAAATATCATAACAATTTTATACAAGTAATTAAAATAGATATGATTATAACATTCAACAAAACAACCAAAGTATTTACAAAGACATCCACTACAATCAGATCAATTAATTAAACTAAAATACCATGTTATTTGAAATTAAGATTTGTTTAACAAGTTTTGTAAATTATCCCATACAATATAATAAGACGTTTTTCTAGTAGTTCTTAACTTCACTGTATTCAGTTCCATATGGCACACTATATTCATAACATTTTTAAATTCATTGAACGAAGGAGGTGTATCTGAAATCCAATTTCTGGTTATTATTTTTCTAGCCACTGCTAGTATAGACCATAACAAGGGAAGCTTAACCTTTTTAACACTTTGAGGTACAGGTGTATTGAATAATATAAGAGATTTAGAAATAATAAAATTATCTGTAAAAAGAGCCTGCAAAAATTCATTAATTGACTTCCAATATTCTTTCAGTTTTATACAGTCATAAAACATATGAGCCCAATCTGCATTAATTTCTACATTACATCTTTTACATAGATTATCTTTATTATTTATTTTATTCATCATCAAAGGTGTATAAAAGGATCTATGTAAAAATTTCCATGTAAAAAGTCTCCAGACAATGGAGGACGTAGTCTTATAAGCAGATTCCAATATATATTGTTTATCTTGTTGATTTGGTGGATCACCATTAATGGAAATGAAATAATTCCAGTAGGTATCTACACTGTAAAAAGTTTCTTGTCTTATAATTTTATGTATGTATGAAAGCTTACCTTTATCAGAAAGCTTACCTTTATCAGAAACTTTATGTTGTAAATTTAATGTCAAATAATCAATCAATGTTGGGACAGATTCTTTAACTGTTATAGACATTAGATCTATTTTATCACTGAGATGTTGTCTAAAGGTCTGAACCTCTAACCAGCAAGTTTCTCTTAGATCAAATTCTTGTTTTAAGAAGTCTAGATTTTTAACTTTATTATCAGATATCAACTGATACCAGTACTTTAGATCATTATCTGTAGTTAAATGAGTTCCTTCAGAAGTGGATGACAAAAGCATACCCCGAGTGTACATTATAGGGAATATAATAAAATTCCATTCTTTATATTTAGGATGCATGAATATAAAGTTACGATAACTAATAATAATATTTAATGGGTAACTAACTATATGTTTAGATGTAATAGGTGAAGTACAAAATTCTTTTAGTAACCATAACATGGAGTTATTTACAATCATATTTTTATGTGTTAAGGAGATTTTCATGAAGTGAATACTAATTATCTCCCAGTAATCTTTCCATTTTGCAACATATGACTGATCTATTAATAAAGTAATAACTTTTATAATAGAAGAGATAGTATATAAATTGAAGTCTGGAAAATAAATACCCCCTTGAGACCAACTATTAGTATGTTTCTTTAAAGCAATCCTAGGTCTATTAGGTGCCCATAGGAAATTTAACATTAGTGTATTCAATTTCTTGATAATTATTTTTGTAGGTGGAAGTATTATTGATTGTATTAAGTATAATATCTTGGGGAATATTATCATTTTAATAATTGTAAGTCTCTCTTCCGTAGTAAAAAAACATATTATTCCAGGTATTAAAGAGATTTTGTATATTAAGAAGACAGGTATTATAATTATTATGTATAATAGATTTGATATCTTTAGATAATATTATACCTAAATAAGTTATCTGACCTGAATTGGGTACAAATTTAGTAAAATCATTAATGAGAACATTTTTTCGTGTATATATAGGTAATATTTTAGTTTTTTCTTCATTGAATATTAAACCAGAAATACTTTTAAAATTTATCATTTTATCAAACAGAGACTGCATAGAAGAATTAGATCCTGCTGATGTGATTAGAACATCATCTGCAAAGAGTTGAATTTTAGATGTTGTATTTTCATCTATTTCAAATCCCTCTCTGTCAGTACTGTTTCTGATCAAATTAGCCCAAGGCTCCATTATTAGTGTGAATAACAGTGGATAGAGTGGACACCCTTGTTTTGTACCTTTAAAAATTGGTATTTTTTGTGAGACATATGTTCCTATCTTAATATAAGCCAGTGTTCCTTTGTATAAATGCTCAATTAGATTTACAAATGCTTCTGAGAAGTTTGTGCACTTCAGTAAGGTAAACGGGTAGTCCTAACTTACTGAATCAAATGCTGAGCTTATATCAAGACTAATAAGAGTTAAATCTTTCTTTTTCCTATTTGCAAAATCAATTAATGTTAGAGTTCTCCTTATATTATCAAAAGTATTTATATTTACAATGAAGCCTGTCTGATCTATATCTATAATGCCAGGAATGATTGTCTTCAATCTATCAGCAAAAATACTCATAAACATTTTATAATCAACATTAAGTAATGAGATGGGTCGATATGAAGTACATCTAGTTGGATCTTTATTAGGTTTCAAGATTGGCGAAATAAATGTATATTGCCAAGATGGGGGGGTTATTAATTCATTTTGGGCCAAAATAAAAACCTTATGTATTAATGAGTATGTGCTTTTAGAAAGGATTTTATATATCTCTGGTATAATACCATCATTATCTGGTGCTTTGTTTGATTTAAGCTTATTTATTTGTGTAACAACCTCTGTATATGAAATACTTTTATCCAATAGTTTAATCTGTTGTTTATTAAGTTTTTTATTCATGTTTGTGGTTATAAATTCCCTTATTTTATCTTTAGGTTCCATGTTAATGTTATTATGGTTAATTTTGTGAAAGTGATTTCTAAATTCATCTAGTATTTCTGGTAGACTAGAAACATTCTTCTTTTTCCTTAGAGAAAAGATTTCTTTGATATGATTTTGCTTATTCAACCTTTTTGTTTTGTTTTTAAGTCTATGTAAGTATTTGGGGCTTATTGAGTAAGACAATAACTTGTATTTCTCTAAAGTTATTTTAACTTTATGAGTTAAAATTTCTTTGTATTTCTCATTTAGTTTGTTTATTTCTTCAATGACTTTCTTATCCATAATATTTTCTTTATTATTATGTTTATAAGAATCTAGTTTACTTTGAATATCTAACAATTCCTTATCCCAAGATTTCCTTTTATTATTATACCATCTGATACTTTGTCCATATAAATATGATTTTAAAGCATCCCAAACATAAACAATGGAGACTTCAGGAGTATTATTTATATCTAGAAAATGTTGTACTTCTGAAAGTATATATTCTTTATAGTCTTTTAATTGAGTTAAGTATGCCGGTATCCTTTTGATCTGAACATTGTATTTTTTATCATGGACTCAAAAACAATTGAATTATGATCAGATATAGGACATGAAATGATTTTAGAGTGAATTAATTCTCTTACCATCTGGTTAGAAATAAAGACTCTATCTATTTTTGAATAAGTTTTGTATCTGTTGGAGAAAAATGTATATGGTAATGATTTTGAATCTATCTGGTTATTAATATCATTTTAAATGATAAGAATTAGCAAAATCCTTTAAATGTTTTGCATTAGATGTAATTTTCCTTTTTCCTATAGTGGTAGTGTCACTTTCATGTAATATACAATTAAAGTCACCAGCTAAAATAATATCTCCTATAGAGAAAGATATGATCTTATCAATATGGTATTTCACTGTATTAATACCAATTCCAGGTATCCAATATATATTGATTAATGTATAAGTCTTCCCATTAATTTGTATTGTAACCATACAGAACATTCCTTTATCATCTTGATAAGACTTAATAGTTTTAGGAATGGGCATACTTTTATTCCATAAAATAGCCAGTCCTCTTTTTTTCTGAGTGTGCTCTGAACTAACCAATACTGTATATTTGTTTGTGACTAGTTTATCAATATCTTTTTTCAAGAGATGTGTTTCTTGTAGAAAGACTAAGTTGGCCTTATGTAAATTAATGTATCTTATTAGGCTTGCCCTTTTACACGGATTATTCAATCCATTAATGTTTAAAGAAATTCCTTTTAGAGAAGTCATTTGGCAATTTTAAAACATAGAAAACTTATGATTAAAATAACAGTTAACAAAATAAGTAATGTTATACCTCCTCCTTTAGGTGTACCTTTAGATATAGCTGTATTTATTGAGTCTCTTATGGGATTTTGTATAAGATTTAATTGTGTTTGTAGTGACAATGAGCTTACAAAGTGTATTGTGGATGTCAGAACTATATTCATACAACAGTGAACAAAAGAAAATAATGTAAGGATTAAACCTTGCACCCAGCCTGGAGTTAAAAACTCCAACTTAGAGTAGTACATACTAATCAAGTTAACCCCCTACCCTAAGCAGCAGTACCTCAGCTGCCACCTTATCAATTTAATACTTGTTATATTTAACTTAAATTAACAACTTTCAATTAGATTATCTGGTAAGACAAGACTACACATTTGATAAAACAGCATCATATATACTAAGAGAAACTTTTTTTTTAAAAAAAAACTATTCATACTACTATATACATCTATTTAATATAATACATTTATATTCCAATAGCATTCAAATAAACTTGATATTAGAAACCAAGAAGAGAGAGAAAAATAAAAGACGTGAGAGAGGAAGAGAGAGTGAAAGAAAGATAGAGAGGGGAAAAAAAAGGGCATATGTACACATTAATTTATTCAAAATTTGTAAAAATAAGTTCTAATATTCAATTAAATCAATAACTTTGGCTAATATAGTTCATACATTACATATGTTAAGATGTATCTATATTCTGTCATGTAAATGCAGTTAACAGCTTCCAAAAGACTTACTTATATCAGAGCTTTTTTTTCTCATACTTAGTATTGTCAGTAGAATAAAATATTATATTTATAGGTATTGCTATAAATCATACTGCATATTTAAGCAAGATCTCAAAAACACTTGCTTTATTGTGAAGAAAGCCATCTGTATTTTGATATCTAAACTGCTGCTTTAAAATGTCAGATGACAACTTTTCCCAGAATAGAGTCATAAAGTTATTTATGCTTGTCAATTATATAAATCAAATGAACCATAGCAGTGTATATGTTTAAATCATAAGTTTTTTACATACATTAATAAGCTGCAGTCAAATAAACTTTCAAAAACACTTGTATAAATGTTTCACTTTCTATGCCTTCTAAAAAAATCACATTTGCATAATATGAGAAACTGCATCATTTAAAATCATTATAACTTACATATTTTATAAATTATAACATAAATAACTAAGTAATTATATAAAATAACTCACATTTAAATGATAAAGAGTTAATTTTCCATCGCAGAGTCGCATTTGCAGCAGTTCTACTTCCTGGTTGGGTGTTCTTCATGAATCTGCGATGTGTCAGTGTGGATTCTGGGGTCAAAGTTCAAATTGACTGCTTTCAGCTTCTCTGCGTGAGTTCTGAGTGTTGAATCTTTTAAAACAACTCGAGGACACTGTACACGAGGTAACCCACATCCCAAATTGTCTCCCTTAAGATTTTGGCGGGAATTTTGTTAAAAACAAGTGACTGACATTCATATAGCAGTATAAGTGGAGCTAAACATAGCAAAACCTTCGCGAAGTATTTTACAAGTTATTACAGCCTCTATGAAAGTGAAACTAAGCTCAAAGTTATTAATATGTGATAAAACAGAATATTTTTGCCCCAATTCAATTTTTATACAAATCTTATTTACTGTACCTGTATGATCAAAAGAATGTCAATATATTAATATGAAAGAGAATAAAGAGAAAGAACAGAAAAAAAGAAAAAGAGAAAGCAGGAAATAAGAAAGAGCAAAGCAAAGATAAAAAAATATATAAAAGGAAGCTATAAAAATTATTTACAGTGGAATATTACTTGCTGTTTATATTAATAAAGATAGAAATGAAATATACTATTTACTATTATTTAGTTCTAATTATTATTAATTAAAGAATGACATATTATTTGTGAATGATCATAAGCAATATAATCAAGAAAGTATAATTAGCATTAGCATTTAAACAGCATATAAACTTTTTACAAGGAATAAATAAATTATCATTCCATTTATCATATTCTCATCACATTTCTTTCCCTGTTCTCCCCCACCCCTTACCCACTGCATAATCTAAATAGAATGTCATTGTTTAAAATAAAAAAAAAAAGAAGAGAAGGGAGAAAGAAAAGAAAAAAGAAAAAAATGTATCAAGTAACTGACCTTAATTCTCTTTGTCAGAAAGAGAAACATATTGAATGATGACTTGTTATTAGTTCCTCAGATATTTTTGACTGATTATGAGACAAAACAGTTCTTTGTACACAGAAAATAACTTTGATTAAATCTTTTTCAGAATATTTGTGGCTTCCTGAAAATGCAGAAACTATATTTAAAAAAATTAATAATGAAGAAAATTAAAGTGAGAGAAAAAAAAAGAACATGTCATTTGTTTTTTAGTCTCTTCTTCTTCTCTGAAGTCTTCCACGAAGTTTCAGTTGCCAACCTCTTTAATGAAGGACTAGCCCATTCCATTTCCTCTATTTTATCCAGAATCTTATTTTTTTTGATAAACAGCAATGCAGAGTCTAAGTCATCAAAAATTTTAGGACCATCAGGAAGGAAAATTTTTAGCTTGGCAGGAAACAGAAGGTAGGTTTTAAACTGTGCTTTTTTGAGCTCCTTTATTAATGGCAGAAAGACTTTTCTTTTAGTTATTACCAAGGAAGAATAGTCATTATCAAAACGCACAGTTGTCTCATTAATTTTAACAGGAGCTTTAGCCCAAGCAGATTTAAGAACCATCTCTTTATCAAAAGATGATAGAAATCTAACTATAACTGATCTAGGATACTTTTTGTTAGAGTTAGTATTAGCTATAGATCTATGAGCTATTTCGATACCAAAAGAGAATGCTTCTGGTAAGTCTAAAGTTTTAGGGAGCCATGTTGTTAAAAAAGAAGTAATATTGTTACCTTCAATATTTTCTGGCAGTCCAATATTTTCTGGCAGTCCAAAAATCCTAATGTTATTGCGCCTAGATCTATTTTCCAGGTCATCAAGCTTTGTTTGTAGATGTGTATTTTGTTTCAGCAAAAACTCAATGTTGATTTCCTCTTCTTGGATTCTATTTTCCGTGTCATTTACAGCCTCTTCTATGTTTTTTCTATGAAGGTATCAATTTTAGTATCCAGTTTATCCATCTTAGCAGTAAGTTGCTGGATTGTAGTTATCAGAGACTGAAGTTCTTTCTTGATGCTGGAGTCTTGAGAATTTGTCTTACTGGAACTCATTTCAAACAGAGAAACTGACAGGAAAATTTCCAAAGTGATTTCTGACAGGAATATTGTTAAAATTTCCTTTCTTTTTTAGATATAGTTCAAGAAATATACAAAACAAACATATTTAGAAAGAAAATTACTGAAATTGGTGGAGCTGAAGAAATCTGCTGCTATCCTGTGTTCATCCTTGGCCACGCCCCCCTGAAACTTTTTGATTGTTATCATTTTGCGTACTGCTTGTTACCACGTTTATGTGAAGGCAGAAAGCCAGAATTAAAGCCAGTAGTTGTAAATAGGTACATTTAAGGTCAGAGTACAATGGCTAGGCTCATAACATTGCTGTTTATTGAGAAGTCTTCTGGGATGTCTAAAGCAATGGTAAGAAGAAACTAATGTTGAAATTGTTTGTGTGAAATATTGTGACATTATTGGGTAAAAGTCCTGTTGTCATGCACTGTACTTACAGATTAATCCACTTATTAATTACAGTTTATGGTAACTGGCAGTGGCAGTACACAGGACCAAGCTGCATACATATTTTTGCATTTCTTGAAGTGAACCAATAGTTATCGCGTAGAACAAACGTCCCCTCCTCTTCGCACACCTTTAAATGTGTGCACTGCAGTCAGACACTTTCTGATATCTCTCATAGGCCAAAAATAGTTAAAACAGAGAGAAAAACAATTCACAAACAATGGAAGTGGTAAAGCATGACAACTGTCAGCATGACAACTGTCAGCTATGTCAACAGTTTCCTCAGTTCCTTAATGCTAATATCACTTAAAAAAAAGATTTACTATAACTCACTCTGGGCTGGGTTACAGTAGTAATTCCTAAAACTGCTAATTTTAGGGAAAATCATTTTACAGTATCAGAGAGCAGGTCACAGGAGAGAGAACTTCACTGACAAGGAGAACTATAGCATCATAGATATACTTAAAGCATATGAAAAATGTTTCTTTGGAAAATGAGATCCATGACAGACAGAGCAGATTAAGGTATGGAATCAGGTACTGACAAACATGAATACAGTAAGGGAACGGAACCATACTCTTGCACAGTGCAGAGAAAGTGCCAACAATATGGTGTTCTGTGTCAGGAGGGTCAGAGGATGCCTTGTATGCTAGATACAGTCCACCTCTTGGCAGTCTGTAGGATACTGAGTATAGTAACAGGGCTTTGAGTCGGTCAATGTCAGATATGTTGTTTAGGCCTTGTAACCTTTTAGTTTCATCATTCACCCACAGGTAGTACAGAAGGTCAGTGTTCCTCTGCAGTATTAGGGAGTATGTATCTCAATGTAGTGAATGTCTTCATGTAAATTTGCAACCATTCCTTATCAAGTACAGCAGTAGCACCACAGAAGTAGTCCACCCATGATACGTTTGGACGTCATTAACTCCATCCCATATTAAAACTTCAGATGTTTTAAAGATGATACTTTATTCAAATGCTTATGCGTTCACAGGCACAATATCAGAAAAAAAAATTGCATTCTGGAGTGCGCCACAGTGGGCTGATATTGACAACAGAATAGCTGTCGACAGTGATCTGCTATGACTGTCATAGTTAAGACACAGCCACAGGACAGTGGCAGACACTCACAAAGTGCACTGGCAGGCTCCCTCCCCCCAAACAAGTTAACTCAACAAGCAGTAATGCAGACATAGTGCATTATGAGAAAATGCCATTACCAGAAGTGGAGGAATCACCTTGCAGCTCACCTCTTTCTTGTGGACAGACTGATCCTCTGGAGGAAGACACAATATTCTCTGATCCATTACCCACTGTGCAAGCCTCATACTGGGGAGCCAGGTGAAGACATCAAATCCAGCTGGATGTGAAGACATGCAAGGCCTTATCTGCACAGAGACAGATGCATTATGAAATAGTTTGGGCACTGGCTACTGCAACTAAGGGTCAGGTGGAAATGGTAAGAGTACTTAACGTATACATAAGGAAATTCATCAGTACATGAAAATTGTAGAGGCCAGGACAATGCCATGATGTTCCTCATACAGAGCTAAGTTGTACATATGGCTTGTATGTCAGCCTGTTTCTGCACACTAGGGAAAACGTACCAGACAGTGCGGGATGCAGCTGAGGGACAGTCTGCATTCTTGGTGGATGCATCCTGATAAAGGCATTCATATGGAATCACCTAGGAATAAGGCAGTCGGGCCTCTTCAGATTTCACACCACAGGTTAATACCACTTAGTCAAGGTCTGGGTCCCACAGCATTGTTTAGCCATTGTCAAGAGCTTCCCCTGCATCTAGTTAACACTGTCACAGTAGCAACTCAGCATCAGGTTCACATACCAGTACTTACAATCCTTGGGACCATCCTTGACACTATAAGTATGGGAGAATTGAGTATGACAGATTTCTAATGTGATGCCACTTCAATTATTGTAATGCATACCTCATCCAACAGCAATAAGAACACCAGGAAATAGCAGAAGGATGTACACCAAGTAAACAATTTATAATGAGATGAAAACATGTGAATTTACCCCCCCCCCCCAAAAAAAAGGAAGATGTCAACTGTCCAGGCATTTAGTAGGCACAAGGCAGACAAACTAATCTGTTGGGCATTAGTCTGCCACAGGGCACCCAATGTGCATACATGCGCACACACACATCCCTTACTTTTTGCCTAGTCCCATCAAACATTTATCATCGATCTGAACTGCTATCAGATGGATGAGAACTCAGCTTAACATCTCATTTGAGGGTTGGCATCTCCAGAGTGCATTGCGCTTTGCTTTGTGTGGGTCTGTAATCCACAGCTTTCTGATCTTTTGGTATCATAGAAGAGTATGCATCCTGTGTATACCTATGTGACACAGCCAGCCCAGCTATCTGGAATTTTGTAAATAATTCTATGTCATTTGTGAATATTGATATAGGTTCATAAGTGTGTACTAAACTAATGGCCCTGGACGCTTTACAAGCCTAGCCTATAAGATTACCCTGACATCGTGCCACCCGACCTTAGTTCCCAGTGATTCTGTCTAATAGAGCCACTGGAGTGATCCCCAGGCTAAATTTTCTATTTCCCATCCACTCATCAAGATTTCTGTTGAAGAGGGCCAGTGAGGTGCTCTGTTTGACATGTATGGGAATTCTGTTCCATAGCATGGGCAGTCTGTGGGTTATGAACCTGTCCCTCCAGCAAGTTTTGTTGATTGTGGGTTAGACATGGCTTTGTAATTCAAGCAGAGATCGCTTCTAAGTAGGCGATATGAGACGGAGATTTTTTAGTCTATCCATATAGGGCAAGTGTTTAAGGCCTAGGATCCTCTTTGTGAGGTACTTTTGCGGCCTCTTCAGTCGTTGCAAGGGTCTAATGAGGTACATGCTAAATGGGGTATTGTACTCGATGATTGGCCTAATGAGGGAAGAGTAGAGGAAGACAATGACCTCTTTCTTCCTGGATGCAAAACCCGTAGTAATGAGATGTGCCACATTGAAGGACTTTCGGACCACAGTGGCAATGTGGTGGCAAAAATTGAGGTTGCTGTCAACCTGTGTTCCCAGATTTCTTATGATGCCTTCTGTGTTCAGTAGACTACCATCGATGTGGCAATTCATGGAAACCAGATTTTTCCTAAAGGGGATGATGACACATTTTTTGACATTGAACTTAAGGCCATTGGTTCTGACACCAATCGTTGCTCTCAGTGAGGCCTTTCTGTAGGATATCAACATCACTTGGGGAGTTAATAATAGCTCCCAACTTGCAATCATCTGCAAACTTTCTCAGCCAGAGTCCCTTCGTGTTGGCCTGGACTTCAGAGAAGTAGATCCCAAACAGGGGAGGACACAGGACCCAAACCCTGTGGGACTCCACTCATGACTGGTCGACAGTCTGACTTCACATTGTGAATTCTGTCTGCAAGTGAATTTTCAACCCATCTGGTGATATAGGAGTTCATGCCTAGCTTAGTGAGTTTTTCTATGATTCCTCACTGGGGAATGGTGTCAAAGGCCTTGGACAGATCAAGGTAGGCTATATGAACCACCTTGACTTCATCCACAGCTCTGGTGACTGACTCATAGAAGTTGACCAAGATGAGCAGTCATGATCTACCCTTCAGAAAACCAAACTGTGTGGGATCCAGAGTTTGGAGATTCCTTATATCCTTGTTTATTATGTCCATGATGATGCATTCCATAGCTTTGCATATTAGACTTGTCAGGCTAATGGGGCGATAGTTCCCAGGGTCTGTAATCGCTCCTCCTTTGTAGAGAGGGATGACTTAGCAGTGCACCATTCAGTAGGGACAAAGCCTGAGGTGAGGCTATGATTGAACAGGGCACACAGGTGAGGTGCCAGTTCACTCTGTAGTTCGTGTAGGACACAGCCAGGGATATTGTCAGGTCCCATCAAAGTTGTATTCTTGACCTTGGACAGTGCTGTTTTAACCTGTGTAGCAGTAATAATGGGTGCCTGGCAATCTACTGGAATTCTGATTGGTCCTTTTGTGGGGCAGAGAGGGGTAAAGATGGCACTGAATCTGTTGGCTTGGTATAGGAGGTACCGTTGTGCAGTTGGCAGAGCAAATTTGGGTATTGCCATGGAGATTCTTTACATAAATATAGAAGGCCTTGTGGTTGTCTTTACTATTTGCTGCAATTCTGTTTTCATAGCTAGCTTTAGAGGATTTGATGAGGGATCTCAACTTTTTGTTGAGGCTCATAAGGGAGTTTTTCCAGTCTTGGGACTTCACCTTATTCCACATCAGTTTCCTCCTCCTGTTGTAGAATTTGTTTATGGCAGAGGACCACCATATTGGCTTCCTTTTTTTGGAGGAGAGCATCTTGGTTCTGTTGGGTATGGCGAGATCCATGCATTTGTGTACGTGTTCGTACAGTGCTTTGGTGTATGATTTGGTGGTCATGCAACTATTCTCCATTTGCATGGGTGCTGTGAAGTTAGCCACCTCTGTTTTTAGGAGCCCAAAGTTAGCTTTGGAGACGTTTTTCATGGTGGTTACCTTTGCAGGTGGAGGTGGTGGTTGTGGTAAGGATGTGGATTTCCAAGGTGATTAGTTTGTGATCGGATCTAACCAGGGAGGAGTTGACTATTGGTGTAGTGCAACGGCCGCCCATGTTAGCAATGACCGGGTTAAGGATGTTGCTATCTCTAGTGGGGGTAAGAACAAGCTGGTCCAGGGCATTGAAATTAATGAATTCCAGGAAACTGGCAAGTATATTGGTGCATGAGTAGTTTTCCCAGTTAATGAAGGGGTAGTTGAAGTTGCCTCTTAAGAGAGTGTTAGGTTGGACCCTAATATTCTCCAGGATGCTTAGGAACGTGGAGTGTGAGTCTTGGGACATGGTTGGGGAACTATAGCAGGCTATGACCTGAATAGCTGTGTTACCCAATGTTAGCTGCACTTGAAATATCTCTGATGCGTTATGTTGGCCTACCAGTCTGGAGGTGTGTGTATCATTTATGAATATGGAAACACCACCGCCTTTGGAGCTTCAGTCCAAGTTCTGTGGCCGAAAGGTGTGGAATGAGTTATAGCCTGGTAGTGCAGGGGTGCTTTCTGCTGCCTTGAACCAGGTTTCTGTTACAACACAAGTGTTGATGTTCTCCAATTTAAAAGAGTGCTTCGAGCAAGTGCATTGTGAGATTTAGACTTCTAGTGTTGAACAGCATGACCCTCAAATTGCATTTGTTTGTAACTGTTACTGTGGTAATTTGATCTTTGGAACACTGCCTAAAAAAGACACTATAGGAATGGCAAGAGCCTTGGCCCAGGGGTGACAGATGCGGGCCATCTCTGGTAAAGCATCGAGGTCTGTCAGTCATGTCAACCCAGGCAGGCAGATACTAGATCCCCTTAGAATGACACCAGAAACTTAGCCAATTGTTAAAATCAGTCATTTATTGCTTGTACTGTGGTATCATTTTGTTTGATGGTAGGATGCTGCTCAGGGCTAGGTTCAAACCTGCCTGGGCTACATAATCCAAGAGCTCCTCCATGTCCCTTTTCATGTAGTCCAGGGAGGTACGTCTCAGGTCATTCACACCTACATGTACAATGACAGAGTCATATTTGTAGCTGTTGTTGAGGGACCTGTGGGTTATGTGGTGGATCCTGGCACCTGACAGGCAGCTGCCTGGTACTTTCTCCTTATTCATCCTATTGAGTGGGACATAAGTGTGCCTCACTATCAAGTCACCTGTGACTAGTGTGTTGGGCATGCTGTTTTACCTTAGGGGCTTTGGTTGAGTGGCACACTGTTTAGGAGAGGTATGTGTCTCTTGATTAGTGTTGTGGTGGTGGAGTGCGTTTGTCTTGGAGGTCTCTGCTGTTTGGGTAGATTTTTATTGAAAGCCTCTGCTAAGGTGGGTGTGTGGTTTGTGTTTTTATGTGAAGGCAGTGCTGATGTGTGTCCTGGAGGGCTATGTGTTCCATGTGGTGTGGTGCAAGTGTTGACCTTCTCCTCTTGACCAGCTATTCTGGTCTTGGCTGGAGAGTGCGTGGCTTCCAGTTTGGATATATAAGTGCATCTCTTACAAATCTGAGTGTTGGGAGGTAAGAGGAGAGGGTTGTCGGTGTACATGAGGCAGTTGCTACATTGCCTCAGGTTGCCCAAGTTCACCAGGTTAATAGGAGAAAGCACCGGTAACTGACCTTTAGACATGCCTGGAGGGGGGTTGGGCATTAATAATAAGTACTGGAGCTGTATCTGATTTATACAGAACTGTATGTTATGTACTGAGTGTCAAGAATGTAACCATAGCATACCCTGCTGGGACATACATAGAAGAATAACTTAAAAAACTTCAAGAAAATAAGTTGAAATGAAGTGCTTTACAATGTGCTATAAAAGTTAGTTTCAGTGCAGCAAGAAGACAGGATGTCTAGAGCTAGAAGTTTTTTCTATTGTCTTGGAGAGAAGTAATTACTAGGTTTAAAATGTAAAAAGTGTTTTATTGCTTTA